>NC_064263.1:2727272-3030303 GCF_003254725.2 Canis lupus dingo | reverse complement strand
AATGAGTGGGAAATATCAGAAAGAGAGACAGAACATGAGAGACTCCTAACTCTGGGAAATGAACTAGGGGTGAGGAAGGGGAGGTGGGCGGGGGGCTGGGGTGACTGTGTGACGGGCACTGAAGGGGGCACTTGATGGGATGAGCACTGGGTGTTATGCTATATGTTGGCAAATTGAACTCCAATTAAAGTAAATAAATATATAAAAAAGAAGAATTCGTTTTAAGTATAAAAAGTAAGTAAGGGGAGTATACTGGAGAACACAGTGACTATAGTTAACACTGCTGTATGGTTGATCTGAAAGTTAGGAAAATGCGTTTTAAGGGTTCTCATCACAACTAATGAACAAGGAAGTTGTTTTTTTTTTTTTCTTTTTTGGTAGCTACATGAGTTCGTGGATATTAACTAAACTCAGTGTGCTAATTATTTCACTATACACATAAGTCATTTTGCTATCTATCAAATTTGTGCAGTGCTGTATGTCACTTATATGTCAACAAAACTGGAGGAAATAAAGATCAAACTCTAACCTAAAAAAATTAAAAATAAAAATAAAGTAAATGATGTTGATTGCTGAAAACCTACTAAAGCAATAGAATTTCAAGACCTATACCTCCTACCTCCCAGTAACCTAAAGCAGTAAATGTTCAGTTGCACATATAATATTTCATTGTTTCTTGACCATATTTTTTTTTATTTCAGGCAATATGTTTGATAGGACGTTGTACTGCATCCTCACTGCGTAAAATTCCATTTGTTACAATGATTTACATTTTTTCTACATTTTGGCTCTTTCCCAGCCAAGCCCCAGCCCTTTTAAGTTAATAATTATTAAAGGCCCAATTTAATGACTCCCTTCACAACTTTTATCATTAACATACAATCCTAAGCATTCATCTATACAACTATATTTGAATCACCTTTTTTTTTTTTAAAGATTTTATTTATTTATTCATAGAGATGCAAGGAGAGAAAGAGAGGCAGAGACACAGGCAGAGGGAGAAGCAGGCTCCATGCAGGGAGCCCGACGCGGGACTCGATCCCAGGTCCCCAGGATCACGCCCTGGGCTGCAGGCGGCGCTAAACCGCTGCGCCACCGGGGCTGCCCTGAATCACCTTTTTAATAAAGACTCTTCTCCATTTGGATGTTTCCCCATAATTTCCTTTTCCTATCTAGTAATACTACAGTTTATGTGTAGTAAAATTTATTCAGATGGTTGTTAATGTCAATTATTATTATTATTATTATTATTATTATTATTATTTATAGCCATTGAAGCCAAATATATACTGCCTTATATACTAGTTCTTTCAAATCTATAGGCAGAATTTATGGTATAATTAAATGATAATGACACTGTCATATCTTTCCAGAAACTGTATATAATTATATTCTTCCAGAATACGATGGTGCTAAGTCACTCACATTCTTGCCAGAACTTGTAATCATGAATAATTTTCACTTTTAAAAGTAAAAATATATATATGGATTCATTCTTTTTGGTGCCAAAATTTTGTCATACTGAGAGCACTAGTTTCTGTAAATATTTTTAGTGTTTGATATTAATTACATTAAACCATATTAAATTTGACTAAAAGTTAATTTGCTTTCTGTAGAGAGTCTCTTACTTTCTTTTGAAAAAGAAACTGCCTGGGTGGCTCAGTGGTTGAGCATCTGCCTTTGGCTCAGGTCATGATCCTGGGGTCCTGGAATCAAGTACTACATTGAGCTCCCCAGCAAGGAGTCTGCTTCTCCCTCTGCCTGTGTCTCTGCTTCTTTCTCTCTGTGTCTTTCATGAATAAATAAGTAAGTAAGCAAATAAATAAATGTCTTTAAAAATTAAAGAGAAAAACATATATAGGTCAAGATGAAGGTTGAGAATGGGCATATACTTTGACTCTGAACTACTAACACTGATTTTTTTTTTAAATATCATTTTATGCCTGTGTAACATGCCCACTGTTTTCTTGAAAATTGCCGTAAGAAATGATCGATCTTAGAAATATTTTCAGTTTAGAACTTCTGAAAAGTTGACCGTTCTAAGGATTCCACTAATGCTCACGTAAACATATTGATACTACCTTAATTATCCTCAAAATTACTTTTAAATATTTGTCTTAAATCATCCTTATAGAAGATAATCCGTACAAAGCAATTATAGAAAGTTCTTTATTTGGAAGTATACACACAAAAAAATAAAACTTCTCTTGTGCTTTAATTGCAGTTTTTATTCTTCACCATGTCAGTATCATTTAAAAAATGCACATCATTTATCAATTTTATTACTAGCAACTTTAAATTTTTAAATTTTTTTTTGACAGAGACAGCTAGGTATCTATCATGCCATATTTTCCTCCTGGGCATAGAAATTACAGTCCCATCCCTCTTTTATGATTGGATTTGTAGCATGTTAAGTAATATTATGTTTAAAGGTGGGCAGAAGCAATGTAAGTAAAGAAAACCTCTTCTAAGTCTCATTACTTATACGTGTCTCCTCACAGTTCAGCTTTCAAGATAATCTGATGCAAAATATAACCACTTATAGTTTTTTAAATACCAAATTTTCTCACATTTTTTCTACTGTGGTCTTTGCTAGAACATGAATGCCCTCCTGCTCCAGTTCCATAACTCCTATGCTTCTACTTCTATCACTTCTATAATTCTATACTGAGGGATAAGAGAGGGGGTGCAAAATAAAAACCATTCTAATCAAACAAAATAAAACAAAACTTTTTTTGAGCATCATGGTATATTTTGAAGAGCTCCATAATAATTCACATATAGAACACTCATAATACTCATATTTTATCTAATTATTCTAAATTCCATGAAGGCAGGGACCATGCCAATCTTGTGTACTCCCATTGTAAATACCTGGCTTACAATAGGTTCTCAATAAAAATGAATTGACTCATGAATTGATTTTCATTTGCAGAGATATTAAACCCCGACAATAGTTGTTTTGGTCTAATTTGCTTATTTTATAATGATTCCATTTATGTATCACTTCAGAAAGCACTTCATAAAATCATGGATTGGCAACTGTTTCTTTTTATAAACTGGCAAAACGATGTTTCCATATTTCCCTTTAGCAGCTCTAATTTTGTCTTGAATAATAGACCGTGATGTTCACTCACCATAACTATTTTTCAAGGAGTACAGAAAAATGAAAAAAAGGGAAAACATGCATGTATACCTTGATACAGTAACATTCAGCAGGACTGAAATGGCTCTCAGATTGCATCAGAACAATTAGGGTATTCAAACTCTTATCTAGGTTTTTCAGACCACTCAGAGTACGTGTCCTTGAAGATAATTTTACCTATGACAAACCAGTCTGAGACTATAATAGGTCCTTTAAATCTAAAAAGGCTAACTAGCTGAGTAGGGATACATAAATAGAAAAGCAAAGTAATACTTTTCAAAGTAGCCACAAGAAGTCCCCTCTGAGACTTTCTCCTGGATGCTAAGACCACAGATTTAGTTTTACATGAACACTTTGCCTCTATGTCTCCTCTGCCCTGAGGATTTACTGGACTGCTTGACCATGAATGATGCCATAAAACCTGTGTCACCTGTGGCCTGCTATTTGGAGTCAGAGTAACTGACATTTGTTCCTTAAGTCTGTAATTGACTAAATAGTTTTAATTCACGCAATTTCATCTCTGTCTGGGTTCTCACAACCAACTATCCTATTAGTTACTCATACAAAACAGAAACATATCTGCAGTTAAAAGACATAAGGTTTACTTAAAAGCAAAGTTAGTTTTTGAGGGTTTATTGCACTTTGGTAGCTATCAATAGCCTATAAAATTTGTGATATAAACCACAGACACTTAGATGATATTCCTCTATAAATATAACTTTATATCACTGAGAACATATTTGGGAAACTTTAGTATCACAGTAGAACATTTAAATTCTTCCAAGGTAAGACCCATAAGTTGAAGAGTCTCTTGTTTTACTTAGTGTTATAAAAAATGAAGGTGATTTAATATTCTAAATAACTGTAGAATCAAGAAGAATTGAAGCAGAGATATAGTGTCTCATACAAAATAAACCATAGAAATGCAAAAAAAAAAATAGGATAACAGCATCTGAAAGAAAGTGTCACCAAATACAGTATCTCCACTTTGCTATAATATTATAAATATATTAATTAATAACAGTTATAAAAACATATTACTAGGTCTTTCGCAGAGGAAAAGAATTGCAGGAAATGAGAAAAATCAACTGGTAAAAGTCATAAAATATATGACTTAGAAAAAGTAAATACAGCAAACACTGTTGAACAATGTAAAATAAAAAGAACATAATCAATATTCTATCATAATACCAAGTCCAGGCTTCTTGCAAGTTTCAGCTCTCTCCAAGAGAACAGCTGATCAGGGATGTGAGAGAGTTGTCCATAGAAAGATTTGTTGAAACAATGAACTAGAAAGTGATGCCAAGTAGAAGGCATTAGGAACATATTGTTGAAACGTAAGATTGAAATAAGCAAGTAGAGGAGACAAAAGCAAATGTATTTTAGTACTTAGAGAGAAGAAAACAGAACTTGGAACCAGGGAAGAGTTAGAAGTTTGAGGTTGTTTCGAGTTCTGTTACAAGGTACCAACTTTGAGGAAAAAGAGTTTCAAATCTAAACACTCCCATTTACTACCTACATGATAAGGATCGAATTGATTAATCACTAAGGTATTTTGCTCATCTGTAAATGGAAGTAACATTAACATATTACTATTTTGTGAAATTCAAAATTATTCTTTATCTAATCAATATTTATAGCTATTGTTAAGTGTGTGACTTTATGCATCAAAAATAGCCATAAAAATGTTTATTTTTCCAGTATGCCATGTAATAAACATGGGAGGCACTACTTTATCCTAAAAACAAGTAAAAAGCTGAACTGAAAAAGTAACAACTCTTCTTAGATCTTTAAGAGAAGTGAGATCACAGGAAAAATTGCTGCAGGCAAAATTGGAAACATGGATAGGTGAATACAGAGAAGCACAACTTGCTGAAGCAGAAAAGAGAAGCAGAGCTTGCTGAAGCAGAAAACCTCAGACTGAAAACTTCATGAGAAAATGTGTTGGGTAGGAAGACCTAAACTGCTATTTTTTAATTGCTGGAGATTCTGTGTGGACAACCCTAGAAGTTAAAAACTCAAGGGAGACTCAGTCATAGAATTGGACCTACACTTTCCAAAATGGAAAGCAAGCAAACAAACAGTCTGGCAAAAAAAAAAAGTACAGAATATCCAAGAATTATGCTGCAACTACAACTACAGATAATATATACAATGGAATACCAGAAGAAAGAAAATAAAGACAGGAACATAAGTAATGTTTGAAATAATGACTGACAATTTACCCAAGTTAATGTCAGATACCAAAACACAAATCCAGGAAGCTAAGAGAACACTAACCAGTATAAATGCCAGAAAAATGACAATGGACATACCATTTTAAGTTACAGAAAATCAAAGATAAGCAATTCTGAAAGAATACAGAAGAAAGAACACCTTACCTTTAAAGGAATAAAAATAAAAATTACATTTGAGTTCATCTCAGAAACCATGCAAGCAAGAAGAAAGTGGAGTGAAATATTTAAAAGCATTGAGAAAAAAAAAATCAAAACACCCACCTAGAATTCTATTTTTAGAAAAATGATCTTTTAAAAGTGAAGAAAAAAATAAAAACTTTCTTAGACAAAAATTGAGGGTATTTGGTGCTAATAAACCTGCCTCACTAGACATATTAAAAGAAGTTCTTTAGAGAAGAAAAACTATATAGATCAGAACTCCAATCTATATAAAGAAAGAGCATCAGAGAAGAAAAAAAATGAAGGTAAAATAAAAGCCTTTACTTTTCTTAATCTTAACTTATCTAACATATAATGTTCAAAAATAGCAATATATTTAATAATTTATGCATATATATGTATATATAGCTATTAATCCATCAAAAGATACAGAAAAGATATAAATACATATCACTAAGAGAAATTAGCGAGTCTAGAAAGCCTCTCTGCTGTATGACCCCAACTATATGACTTTCTGGAATAGACCAATTGTGGAGACACTAAAAAGATCAGTGGTTGACAAGGATTAGGAGAGAAGGAAAGATGAATATGTAGAGCACTGAGGACCTTTAGGGCAGTGAAAATACACTATATGTACATGCCATTATAAATTTGTTCAAACCCACAAAATGTGCAATACCAAGTATGAACCATATAAATTATGAATATATATATCTATGTCTATATCTATGTATATAGGGAATCTGCTTCTCTGTCTCCCTTTGCCCCCCCCCCACTTGTGCGCTCTCTCTTTGTCAAGTAAATAAACAAAACCTCAAAAAGACATGCATACATTTAAGACAAAGATTGCCAAGGTGGGGGATCCCTGGGTGGCTCAGCAGTTTGGCACCTGCCTTCGGTCCAGGGCGCGATCCTGGAGTCCCGGGATCGGGTCCTGCGTCAGGCTCCCTGTGTGGAGTCTGCTTCTCCCTCTGCCTGTGTCTCTGCCTCTCTCTCTCTCTATCATGAATAAATAAATAAAACCTTTAAAAAAAAAAAAGATTGCCAAGGTGAATCAATAAATAAGACCTAAGTCTATGTTGTCTGTAAGAACCCCAATATAGGGATCCCTGGGTGGCACAGTGGTTTGGCGCCTGCCTTTGGCCCAGGGCGCGATCCTGGAGACCTGGGATCAAGTCCCACGTCAGGCTCCCGGTGCATGGAGCCTGCTTCTACCTCTGCCTGTGTCTCTGCCTCTCTCTCTCTCTCTCTCTCTCTCTCTCTCTCTCTGTGACTATCATAAATAAATAAAAATTAAAAAAAGAACCCCAATATAAATATAAAAATACATACAGATTAAAAGTAATTGGATGGAGGAAGCTATACAAGGCTAACACTAATAAAAAGAAAGCAGAAGTAGCTGTATTAATTTCAGATATACCCAATTTTAGAGCAAGGGACATTATCAGGGATAAAGAGAAACATTATACAATAATAAAGGGGTCAATTCTTAGAGAAGACATAACAATCCTTAGCATATATGTGCCTGAAAACAAAATGCTAAATACGTGAGGTAAAAATTGACAAATCTTCAAGGAAAAACAAATAAATCCAATATTACAGTAGGAGAATTCAGCACTTCTTAATCACAAATTTCCAGATAAGCAGGCAAAGTATCAATAAGGATATAGCTGAGCTCAACAACATCATTAATCAACTGGATATAACAGACGTCAATAAACTACTTCATCCAATAACGGTAGGATGCATATTCTGTTCACACAGAACAGTCACCAAGATAGGCCACACTTTGGGTCATAAAACACACCCTAGTAAATTTAAAACATTAGGAAAATACAAAGTTTGCTCTCAGACTATGATGAAATTAAACTAGGAATTAATAACACAAATATAACTGAGAAATTCCCCAAATATTTAGACATTAACTTGCAACTCCTAAATAACACATGATTCAAAGAAAAAATGTCAAGATACATTTTAAGTTACTTTGAAATAAATGAAAATGAAAATATAATATCAAAATTTGTAGGTTGCAGTGAAAGCAGTGCTTAAAGGGACATTAATAGCAAATATTAGAAAAGAAGAAAGATCTAAATCAATCATTTAGATTTTACCTTTAAAAAGTAGAAAAAAAGAAAATCAAATCCAAAGTAAGCAGAATAAAAGCAACAATAAAAATTAGAGTAGAAATCAATGAAATTGGGTACCAGAAATCAATAAGGAAAAATGAATGAAATCAAAAATCAAAAACTAGTTGTTTCTAAAAATTAATAAAATCACTAAGCTTCTAACCAGGCTAACCAGTATACATCAAATAGCCAAAATCAAGAACACCAAATGCTGGTGAAGCTGCAGAATAACAAGAATGCTCACTGATTGTTAATAGGAATGCAAAATGGCATAGCCATTGGCAATGTAATGGTTTCCGACAAAATGTACTTTTACTGTACGATCCAGCAATCACATTCCTTGGTATTTATCTAAAGGAATTTCAAATTTTCGTCCAAACACATAACTTGCATATGGCTCTTTGTAGAAGCTTTATTCATAATTGCCAAAGCTTGGAAGCAACCACATATCCCTAGGTAGAGGAATGGGCAAACCATGTTACATTCATACAATGGAATATTATTCAAAGGTAAAATGAGCTATGTAGCCATCAAAAGACATGGGGGGGGGTGCTGCACCTGAATTTTTTGTTTGTTTGTTTTGTTTTGCACAATACCAGCCATTGGCTTCTTTATTGAGCACCAGATTTTCAGCATGCGTCACTATAGGAGGGAGGTTTCAGATTCAACCAGACTCTGGCCCGTAGTCAGGAGAGATGTGGTGTGCCGAGGTATTCCTGTGCATAGAAACAGGCACATGGCTTCAAGAGCAGCAGAAGTTGACTATGGGCATCATCGTCTTCCTTGAAAGAGTAAAGGTAAGTGTCGTTCAACCCCAGAGAATTGAGGAGGCTCCATCCACAGGGGGAGGGCTTGGAGAGGTGGCCATGGTGTCTTCAGGGATGCTGCCCTGCAGCATCCAAAGATGGCATCCCATAGGCTTCATAGAGCAGATCAAGAAGCTGCTTCTTGGGGATCCCTGGGTGGCGCAGCGGTTCGGCGCCTGCCTTTGGCCCAGGGCGCGATCCTGGGGACCCGGGATCGAATCCCACGTCGGGCTCCCGGTGCATGGAGCCTGCTTCTCCCTCTGCCTGTGTCTCTGCCTCTCTCTCTGTGTGTGACATAAATAAATAAAAAGAAGCTGCTTCTTTTCATCTTCTGGGAGGAAACAAGACTTTGCCGCATTGAAGTTCAGTCTCTTAAATTCCTCCTCGGTGAAGTCCATGCCCTGTTTGGCCATCTGGTAATCCGTTTCCAGGGTGACTTGAAGATGAGTGGGTCATCCGTGTTGAGGGAGTAGGTAGCCTGGTCATTTTTGAGCCGAACCACCGCGTGCTCCGTGTCCGACTTCCAGGCGCCTGTGAGGTAGCTGGACCAGGGGCAGATCTCGAAGTGCATGTTTCCCTGCCGCAGCCTGGCATAAAGGGCCTCGTCCTCCAGCGTGTGGGTTAAGTGGGGCTCCATCCCAGGACCCTGGGATCATGACCTAAGCCGAAGGCAAGACATTTAACCAACTGAGTGCTTTGCCTTCAGCTCCCCCCTGCTTGTGTGTGCTCTTTCTTTCTTTCAAATAAATGAATAAAATATATTTTAAAAAACGACATGGAAGAAATTTAAATGCTTATTATTAAGTGAATTCAGCTAATATGGAAAAGCTATCTACTATAAGTTTCCAACTATATAATATTCTGGAACAGGCAAAACTATTACAGACAGTAAAAAGATACATGGTTGCCAGGATTAGGGGAGGAGAAAGATAACTAGGTATAGCACAGAAGGTTCTTATGCAGTGCAAATACTCTATATGTACTACAGTGACGCGTACGTGTTATTATAGATTTATCCAAACTCATAGAATGTACAACATCAAGAGGGAACCCTAATATAAACTATGATCTTTGAGTAATAATGATGTATCCATGTTGGTTCATTAATTGCAGCAAATGTAGAACTCTAGTGGAGAATATTGATCGGAGGAAGATTCTCCATGTGTTTGGGGCAAGGGATATATAAGACATCCCTGTACCTTTGTTCCAATTTTTCTGTGAACTTAAAACTGCTTTTAAGAAATCTAATAAGCATTTAATCAGTACAAGGGTTCTGATCCATCCATCAGATACTCTGCTAAGTGTTAGACTTTTGAAGACAAATAAAGCAAAACACTTCCTTTGATAGGTTCCCAGTCCAACAGTGAAAGAGAAATAAACAGAAAAGGAGAAAGAATTGAAGAAATCAATAAATGCAGTGAAATATTATTTTTTAAAAAATATTTATTTATTTATTTATTCATGATAGACATAGAGAGAGAGAGGCAGAGACACAGGAGGAGGGAGAAGCAGGCTCCATGCAGGGAGCCCAATGTGGGACTCCATCCCGGGTCTCCAGGATCAGGCCCTGGGCCGAAGGTGGTGCTAAACCGCTGAGCCACCCAGGGATCCCCTCAATGAAATATTATTACAAGAGCATAGAGCAATAGAACTTAGGTAATAACCTCAATGCAGTCTTATAAAATGAATTGTCGTAGAGGAGGGCTCCTTCCAGGAGGGAGCACAAAGGGAACTCCAGCATAGAGATGCTCAGTATCCTTTTAAGTATGAGAACTGCAAGTAGTGTGATGAGGCTGAGGAATGAAGTGTGACTGAGTAAAGAGGTAAGAGGAAAATCTCTGATTTGTGTGACAGATTAGTTGAGACTCTATCCTTACCAATAACTTTCATACTATTTTCAGACTCGAAACATTCCTCCCACTGAAATTTTTCAAACGCTTAACAGATAAATTGGTAAAGATGGAATACCCTATTTGAAGTGGAGTAATAAGGCTGAGATCCCATCTACTCCTCCATTTTCTTCTCTGGCCAAAAGGCCCTTCTTTTTGCCATCTCACCACCAGAACTGGAGTACCTTTCAACAATCTCTGCTATTTATAATGAGGACCCAGAGAACCTGGGAACCTATCAGAGGAAGTGTTTTGTCTACAGGAGGCCAAGACAGGAGGGTAGAACTATTATGGTGAGAAGGCTGAACTAAGTGTGGATGGAGAAGCGAGCTGCAATATATAGTGACTACTTTCTGAAGGCAGCAAAAGTTGCATTGCTTCTCTCATTAGAGCGCTTCAATCCAAAATGATACAAAGAATTTGTTGTGGCAAAAGTGACCTTATGTGACATTTCTTGTCACTCTGGATAGGTCTAACTAAACCCATTTATCCCTCCTAACTTTGTATCAAATACACTATGAGTGTCACCTCAAAGGACCTAATAAACTATAGACCCATGTTCCCTAGGGACAAAGATTGCATCTAAGGAGACATGTCAAAGTAATTAAACCACTATAAACTGGCATCAAAACTTTAGGTAGTAAATATATAATACTTGACTATAGTCAAGCCTTGGCCTCCTGTGGACTTTTTCTCAGTTAAAGATACGAGCAAAAACTCAAAAAGCACTTGAAAAGAAAATGAAATGAAGCCTGAAATTGCAAGTGAAAATTTGGGGAAACATTGTAGAATATGTAATCTATGAAAATAATTTGAATACGCATTTTTAAAATAAGGAATACTAGAAATATTCTAAAGTAAGATTTTTTTTAAATCATAGAAGAGTTTTCATTAACCTTTTCTTCAATACCTGTTTACTATGCACCTACCAACTGCCAGATATTGAATGATGCTGATCTGACATAGATGAGTATGCTACTGCTCTAGATCCTCTGCTTGAAAGGCTTTCCTTCAGACAGCCATATTTACAGATCTCCTCTGATCTGGGTCTTATGTCATCTTTTCAGAGAGCTACTCTTTGACTCCTTTTTTATACAGTATCAATAACCACCCTACCCCACCAGTCCACATCACTCCTCATTGCCCTTAACCTGTTTATCTTCCTTCATGGTAATTGTCACCATCTGGCATTCTATATATTCACTTTGGCCTTTTTTTTTTTTTTTTTGGTCTCTGTCCCTCCCCTCTATTCTGACAGCTGAGAGGAAGAACAAAGTTTCCTCCTTTCTGTGGTTATTCATTCCCCCTGGATTCTGGCTTTCACCCTCTTTCACACGGAAGCTTCACCCATGGATGGGTAGTTAGATAGTACAAGAGGAGATACAGAATAAAAGTAACTAAAGAATGAAAATTTAATATATTGGATTCGAAAAAAAAATTAGGATCTACACAGTTACTTGGAAGGGAAAGTCATCTATTAAAAAAAATGAAGTAGAAATATTTTAGTGGGTTCCCAGCCTCTCTTGTTTGCTAGATAAACAGACACATTTTGGTATATTCTCATAGTAATTTTCTTATTTTATATAAAAGATTAAAAAATCATTTTAAGTATTTTTTCTTTTGGATTGTGATTATCACAGAGGAATGAAAATTAAATCAATAATTAATTCCCATATTATTTCTAGTGATTTCAAGAAAAGCCCTATGTGGGACACAAAAAGTGCAAGATTTTGAGTACTAACTCTGGGATACTTGTATTAATAGAAATAATCTGATCTTGCAAGGTGGACAAGTTGGTACAAACTAAATTTCTTCATAAGTAACCACAGATGTTCCTACCCCATATACAGATATATTTGTTTAGGGAGTATGTTGGAAAAAATCATCCTAAATGCTTTATGTACAATGTATTAATGGTTTAAACTACTAGGAGAGTGAGAAAACTATCAGTTGGCTTTGTAGAAACAGATTGTCAGACTTAGTTACTACCATAAGAGTTTCATCTGCAGCAGGCATATTTTCTTTGCCCTATGTTTCCATATTATCATTGTCTGCATTGTTCTAACTTAAATATTTTACTTTGGTAGATATTGACGTTAAGCCATTAATATATATATATTTTAGATACTATAAAAAATAAACTAGTGAAATAAAATACAAAACTCAATTGTTTTTAAAATATGCTCTTATAGGTCATAGTAGCATAAATGAAAATGTTTTCAGAACTAGATGTCATTTGGGGTGTCTGGGTGGCTCAGTCAGTTAAGGTGTCTGACTACTTTGGCTTAGATCATGATCTCAGAGTTGTGGGATCCAGCCCTGAGTTGGGCTTTGTGCTCCCTGAGGAGTCTATTTCTTCCCCTCTCCTTTTGCCCCTCTTCCTGCTCATGCTCTCTCTCTAAAATAAATAAATAAATAAATAAATAAATAAATAAATAAATAAATAAATCTAAAAAAGAAGAAAGAAAGAAAGAAAGAAAGAAAGAAAGAAGAAAGAAAGAAAGAAAGAAAGAAAGAAAGAGAAAGAAAGAAAGAAAAAGAAATAGATGCTGAGAGTGTGATTAATTGAATGAGTGTACCCTAATATATTTTCATGTTTCCATCTATACATACCTTTAATTATTCTTGACTAATTATTGAAATATCATGTGAAAACTTCTGGTACTTACTTAAATCTAGTATCACACATTAAATATAATCCAATAGTTTTTTAATTAAAATTATTTTTATATTTAATGCATGTATACATTTTCAAAAACCAAATAATGTTACTATATTTAAAATGAAAAAAATACTATAGCCATAATGCTTCAATATAAGAATATCATTATTCTTATTTCCTATTTTAATTTGTCTTTTCTTTTGAAAATTACTAACACATATTTCTAAATAATATGTCTGTGTTATTGATTTTTCAAGGTTAGTAATTATAAATTGTTTCATAATAAACAAGTTGATAGTGTGGTATTAGGTCCTCCTACATACATTTTTTTCTGCTCTATACCCATAATATAAATTCATACCATATTTCTAAATAAATATTTAACATTTACATCAATATTAGGAAATACTTTCTCTAACTGTCTTATTTCACTTAGCATTATACTCTCTAGCTCCATCCATGTCCTGGCAAATAGTAAGATTTCACTCTCTGTATAACTGAATAATAGTCCATTATATATGTACTACTTCTTCATTCATCAATCAATGGAGATTTGGGCTGCTTTTATATCTTGGCTATTGTAAATAATGCTGCTATAAACACAGGGATGCATGTATCCCTTTGAATTAGTATTTTTGTATTCTTTGGGTAAATACCCAGTGCAATTCCTTGATTGTAGGGTAGTTTTATCTTTAACTTTTGAGGACATCCATACTGTTTTTTACAGTAACTGCACCAGTTTGTTTTTCTATCAACTGTGCACAAGTGTTCCTTTTTCGCCACATCCTCATCAATACATGTAGTTTTTGTGTTTTTGATTTTAGTCATTTTGACAGGTGTGAGGTGGTACCTCATTATAGTTTTGATTTGCACTTTCCGATGATGAATGATGTTGAGTATCTTTTCATATGTCTGTTGGCCATCTATATATCTTCTTTGTAAAAATGTCTGTTCATGTCTTCTGCCCATTTTTAATTGGATTATGTGTTTTTTGGGTGTTGAATTGTATAAGTTATTTGTATATTTTGGATACTAACACTTTATTGGATATATCATTTGCAAATATCTTCTTCCATTCCATAGGTTGCCTTTTAGTTTTTTCAATTGTTCTTAAGAATCAAAACAAATAGCAAATGGAGAAAAAGAGAGAGAGAGAAAACAAGAAACAGATCTTTTTAGAAATTTTATCTGAATTTTGTTAATTATCATAGAAAAAAACAAAAAAAGCTTAAAATAAAAGAGCTCAATTTAAATGACACTGTACAAATACTTGTTCCAAATCCAATTCTAAATCTTATAAATTGCATTTTTAATTAGGTTCTGGAAAACATAATAATGGGCTCAACTGTCGACTGTCATTTCTTCCAAATTTTTATTTAAATTTTAACTTTTTAAAAATTTATTTATTTATTCATTCAGAGAGAGAGAGAGAGAGAGAGGCAGAGACACAGGCAGAAGGAGAAGCGGGCTCCAGGCAGGAAGCCCGATGGGGACTCGATCCGGGGTCTCTAGGATCAGGCCCTGGGCTACAGGCGGCGCTAAACTGCTGCGCCACCGGGGCCGCCCTAAATTTTAATTAACTTATAGTGCAATATTGATTTCCTGAATAGAATTTAGTGATTCATCATTTACTTATAACAACACCCAATGCTTATCAAAAAAAGTGCCCTCCATATTACCCATCAACCACTTAGCCCATCCCTGTCAACCCTCAGTTTGTTCTCTATTGTTGAGGTCTTTTATGGTTTCCTAGACTCAACTATAGAGAGCAAACTGGTAATTACTAGTGGGGAGGTGGGTGAGGGAATGGGTTAAATAGGTGATGGGATTAAGAAATGCACTTGTCCTGATGAGCACTGGGTGATGTATGGGATTGCTATATCATACATCTGAAACTAATAAAACATTGACTGTTAACTGGAATTAAAATGGAAACATAAAAACAGATTCAAAGATACTGTTTATAACTTTTTTTTTTACTGTTTATAACTTGTATAATATTTTTCTTTGATAATTAATAATACACTTTGGTTGCATTTTTTAAACCATAATTTACTTCTAGCATATTCAGGCAGTGAGATAAATATTTTTCTCCTCCTATTCGTCTCCCTCATTCTTTCTCATCCTCTCTCTTCTTTTCTCTCTTTTTAACACATACTATCTGGGAATCTCAGTCCTTCTGCTCCTATTTCAATGGACTTACTGTCTTTTATGCTTCTTTCACTGTTTACTTCTTGGCCCTTAATCAACATCTTTCTATTCTTTTGAAGCCCATATTTTTTGGATCTCCTGCAGTCTCCTGTTACTCTTTTAACTCTCTGGCTTTGAAAAGTATAATTTTCAGAACTTCTGAATGAGGTAGCATGGTAGGTTCCCCCTAGGAACATAATGGTCTCATATTTTCCATCCTTACCTTTGATGGATATAAAATCGGTGTATAATTTAAGTTGAGAACCATTCTCCTTCAGCATTTGCTTTTTGGAGAATTTTGTTGATTGCTTGGTGTTTGTTTACATTGCTTTTGATTGTTGTCTATTGTTTCTTTAGTCTGCTACTTGTCAGTTTTCTTGTCATTTGCTTTCTTGATGAATGGTTCTTGGTGGTTTTAAAAAATGTTTTCTGAGTCATCTTATGTTTCCAGTATAATATGTTCTTTGATTATATTATTGATGTTATTTTTTTCTTCTACTGTCTCCATTATCATTGTTACCTCTATATAATTACATTTTAAGGTTTTATTTTTATTTTTTGTTTGCTTGTTTGTATTTTAGATTTTTTGTTGAAAGCTCTCTAAACACGTTGGGGCTTGACAATTCACATACCTCTCTAAGGAATGAATTGATAGAGATAACTTTTCAATTTGGAATCTTTTCTTCTTTTCTCTTTAAATCTGAAAAAAAATACTCCAATCACTTAGCTGGAGTCATAATCCAGGCTACTAGTGTTCCTATAGTTAGAGAGGGAAAACAGAGAGGGTGAAATTTTCTAAATAATCAATATATAAATATTCACTTAGCCTCCTGTTTTTAGGACAGTTGCTCACTTCTGCTTTCAGCAGTATTTTGTATTGGAAATATCTGCTTCAATCTCACAAGAATCCAGAATTCTGTTTTCCTTGGGATAGGGAAGGAGCAATCAATTTATGACAAACATTGGAAAAGGGAATTTGAATGCTAATTGTTCTTTAAAATAGATTTTAAAAGGTGTTTCTATTTAAAGCAACACCTCAAATCCTATCTTCTTAATTCTTTAACCTTGCAAAATGACTGTTTTGGAAGTGCAATGTCAGTTATCAATCACCATTTGCTTTACATCATCCTTTTTTTTTAATATTTCATCTTAAGTTGTCTATGTTGCTTAATTCTTTGTTCTTTGAAGGTTGAAAGGTCATAACATTAACTCTCAAAATGCCACAGAGTAGATTTTGGCAAAAAATCCATAATAACTGATGATCATTTGTTATTTTTTTCTTCCCAAAAGTTTAAAATGACTAGTATTTTTAAAATAATTTCCTTGACCACTTGAATTAACCAAGAAAACAATGACTGACTCCATCTTAGTCTCCAATCATAAAAAAATTATCAATAAAACAATAGAAAGTTATAAAAATAATCTAGTGATTAATGAGAAGAAATAATATATTTGAGAAAACCAGAGTAGGAATAAATATGAACAAACATCAGTTTGTATACAATGAATTATCTCTAAATATGAAGAAAGATGAGAACAACTGGTGTTTGAATGACTTTGAAACCAATTTTTGTCTTTGCTCAATCAGAGAAACTCACTTTTTCATTGAAGCATTTTAATTAAGAATATAACTATTATAGTCCTCTATAAGGTCTTCCTGGTCAAAACGGGCAAACAGTTAAAGCAGGATCTGATATACCTCCTACAACTCTCCATTAAGTTATACATTAAATGTACAGAAAATTGGAAGGGTACTAGTACCCTCTCAATACAAAAGAAATAAGCTACAATCTCACATTATAAATCCAAAAATTCAGTGAATAATTAATCTTTTTTTTTTTTTTTTTTGGTTCTTGGATAAACCCGAGAAAGATAATGGTAAATGAAACATATCTATCCTTTCATTGCTGGTCTCCCCAGAAGACAGACACAGTGTATGTAAACGCAGGTGTTATTAGAGTAATAAGAAGCTAATTATATGATGTAGTAGGGGAGCAAAGAAAGCTAATTCAGTTTGTGAAGGAGTCTCCTTGAGGAAAGGTTGGTCAAACTGAGATTTTATACATGAAACATGTTAAACTTCTCATCATTTGAATTTAAAAATGTTCATATGGCCATACTATAAATTGAATCTAGAATAATGATTAGAAATGAGTAAGATTTATCTAGATAAGATAGTACAAGCAGTGAGAAGAAAATTGTGTGAACAGTGATGCAAGACTGAGGATGAGATTTTTGCTGCCTCGAACTTGGAATATAGAAATATATTGAACATAAAATTAAAAATTGTACTGTCTCAGGACTGATTTAACCGGCTTCTTTTTTTTTAATTTTTTTTTTTTTTTTAATTTATGATAGTCACAGAGAGAGAGAGAGAGAGGCAGAGACACAGGCAGAGGGAGAAGCAGGCTCCATGCACCGGGGGCCCGATGTGGGACTCGATTCCGGGTCTCCGGGATCGCGCCCTAGGCCAAAGGCAGGCGCCAAACCGCTGCGCCACCCAGGGATCCCGATTTAACCGGCTTCTGACCCTCCATCATCAAGCAGGGCATTGCTTTCCCATGCATTTTTGGATTATAACTCCTAGTGACGTGGAAATGTTGGGCTTCAGAGCAAGTGGTCAAGAAAGAATTCTTGAAAAATCTTTGGTGCAAAAAGGGTGGTTTTATGAAAGCAAAGGAAGAGGATCCATGGGAAGAAAGAGTTGCACTGGGGTTGTGTGGAGTGACTGATTATATACTTTCAAGTTGGAAGGGGGTTAGGGACAGCAGAAGCCTCCAAAGAATTTTGGGAACAGAGGGCTCACTATTGTTAGGAAAAGGCCATTTATTACTATTTAGTAAACCCTCAGTCATGAGACCTTTCAGATGAATAGCAGTGGGCCATCTGCTTGGAGGATGATTACTAACATATATCTTGGGGGTAAAAGACAAAAGAAATTTCCAAAAGAATTTCTATATAAGTAAACTCACAGGATCCTGGGGGTTCAGGATGTTAAGCTAAGCTTGCCTTTGCCCTTAGTAAAGTGTCAACTTCAAAGCAGCTAAGATCCCAGAAGAAGGTCACTCTGCCTGTGTTAAGGACTTGTCAACAGTCTATAAGTAGTAAGGACATTTAATTTTTTTTCTTTTGCCTTTGTTCTTCAAATCTCTAGAAAGTAGTATAGGAAAAAAATCTTATATCCTGTGATCTTGGATGCTTGATACAAGTAAAAAAAAAAAAAGAAGCTTTTATGCTAAAACGTATGATCTCCTGTATTTACTAAGTTTGAAAAAGTTTTCTTCTAGAATGATAATAAGAATAATAATTTTTAAAAAGCAACTGAAGAAATTTCCTTGGTATCTTCCCAAAGAGGGCAAAAGAAATGGTTTCTATGAAATAGAAATGGGTGAGTAAAAAGTTAAAAGGATGAAATGATAGCAGAGATACAGAAAGAGTGGGTGGACACTATGAAAACATTGTTGTGCCTAAATAGGGTGTTTCGATTGGATGGGAGCACCCAAATGTGTGGCAACGATCAAGTGGGAGTCAGTGGCACAGGCAGTGAAAAAAATCACCTGAAGCAGAACAAAGGAGAGAATTTATTGAAGACACTGAAAGGGAGCATCAGGCAGGATGCAGAGAAGAGACAATCTGTCAGGAGGCAGTAGGTGAGGGTTGTTTTTAAAGGGGGGGGGTGTGATGAGGAGCTGTGGCAACATATGGAATTCTCCCTTTTTTGTTCCTACTTGTAAGTAACCCATTATCAGTCAGGACCTATGACTATTTCTGGGTGGGTTGCCAGATGGGCCTGTCTGTGTTAAACCAAGTGGTTACTGTGATTCTTTCTTCATTCTATTGCTCAAGCCTGTTTGCCTAAAAGTACCCTCTACAATTATCAAAAAATATCAAAAATTTTAAAAAGATTATGATAGAGCATTAAATTATCTAAGCAGTGGAAAATTTCAAGAATGTTATAAAGTAAAAACAAACAACAACAAACTGAGAAAAAGTTTAAAATGGATAAAAAACAGACCCTAAAACAACAGTAATATTATATATTGTTAATTCATAACTGAAGCTGTTTTTTCTTAAGAATATTTCTCAATCTGCAAATCCCAAAGTCTCCAAGTTTCAAGCAACTTTTTGAATCTCAAGGTTAAGTAAAATTTCTGACAAGCATACAAATAGAAAGACAGGCTATTTGTAATGGATAAAATCAGACCAAATTCCAAATTCTTACATAATCACTGCTAATATGTTGACTAGCTTATATGTATGTTAGGTATTATGTTAAGTATTTTAGGCAAATACCTCAAATATTAACTCATCAACTAGGTGCAAAACCATAAAGTTGATACCCTCATTAAACTCATGTAACAATTCAAAATAAAGATAAGTTAAGTGACTTAGTCACATAGAACAAGTATTTAATTAATCTAAGATTTGAACAAAGGATTCTATCTCAAAAGTACATGTAACTAACAAGAATATCTTAATCAAAGAGGTGAATTCCAGAAGTGAAACGAACAAAATTTCCTGTGCATGGTAGAGAGAAGGGAGAGATTATTGTGATTCACATAATCTACATTTAACAATAGAAAGACATTTAAGTTATGAAAACATTAAGAAAAAATATTTATCTTTAAAGATATTTATCTTCCTGGGAGGAGGATTGATGATGCAGTCTTAAGTCAAGATAAGTTAAAATTAAGAAATTTGTATTGTAAAAGTAGTGATGTAGAGAACAAAGGCAAAAGGAAATGTAAATAAAATTAAATGTCCTTGTAACTTGCAGCCAATTGACAAATACTTGAGGTAGCAGAGTAGGACATTGCTCCAGGGACTCCCAATCTTAATGTTGATGCCTTGCTAAGAAGAAAAAGCAACCATAACTTGACAATAGTCAGGCCTCCAGAATCCTGGAAGTCTTCTTTAACATATGAAAATCAGGATCCCTGGGTGGCTCAGTGGTTTAGTGCCTGCCTTCAGCCTGGGACATGATCCTGGAGACCTGAAATCCAGTCCCACATTGGGCAAGTTGCATAGAGCCTGCTTCTCTCTCTGTCTCTCTCTCTCTCTCTCTCTCACTCATTCTCTTTCTGTCTCAAATAAATAAATAAATAAATAAATAAATAAATAAATAAAATCTTAACAATTTTTGGAGTCTTAAAAAATATTCCAAAAATCATTTCGGAAACTTCCCTTATCTTTACCTCTAGCGACTCCAGAGTGTATAATCAATTGCTCTTCACAATCTCAGGGCAACTCTTTCTGTCTGGGGTCTTGTTCCTTTGCTATAATAAAAATACCTTTTTGCACCGAAAAACTTCTCAAGAATTATCTTGACTGCGCTTGGACCCAAACATCATATCACATCAATAGCGTAATTACTGGGGGGTGGAGCAAGATACTGGAGGAGTAGGGTCCCCAAGTCATCTGTCCCCACCAACTTACCTAGATAACTTTCAAATCATCCTGAAAACCTACAAATTTGGCCTGAGATTTAAAGAGAGAACAGCTGGAATACTACAGAGAGAAGAGTTCGCGCTTCTAACAAGGTAGGAAGATGGAAAAAATAAATAAATAAAAAATAATCCAGTGGGGGAGAGGCCCCCACGAGGAGCTGGGCTAAGTCCGGGTGGCAGAAGCAGAAACTTTAACAATCTTCCTGGAAGGAAAGGCGCTCATAGGGAACTCGGGCAGGATGCCAGGAGGGGCAGTGGAGGCCCCAGGTTCCCAGAGTCACTAACAGAGGAAGTGCACCCCAGGGGAGAATACACCGCACACCGCGGGCCTAGCGACGTAAAGGGCTGGGGTGCGCGCCCAAAGGGGCCTCGGGAGCAGCTCAGGTGGCGGCTCCAGGCGAGGGGGCTGCACGGCACCAGGAGCACGATTCCAGCAGCACAGGACCCAGAACCCAGGGCGCTGGGGAACACAGCCCAAGATCTGGTGCTCTCGCCTAGACAGGAGGAGGCAGGGAGGTCACGGGCACTGAGGATGCTCCTGCCACTGGGCGCCCCAAGTTGTGCAGATCAGTGCCCCCTGCCCCCAGAGCATCCAGGCCCCTGCAGACTGGGAGACTGCGGTAATTACTGAGGAAGCTGATCCAGGGCTGGAAGGCTGGCTGCCGCCAGTGTTGTTGTTCCTCCTGGTGTACCCTGTGCCTGTGATGGAGCGGGGCCACCAGGGAACAGAGGCCTCACAGGATAAGCAGCTCCCACTGAGCCGAGCAACTGGCAAGGGGCAGGGCAGCTCCCCCACGTGCACACACCTGAGAATCAGCACAGGAGGCCCCACCAACAGAAGACCCACTGGGGGGACAGGGAAAGAGCAAGTTCTTTACCAGGGAGCACTGGAAAGCTCCAGGGGAAGTCGAGGGATTTACAGTATATAGAACCAGAGGATACCCCTCCTTGTTTTTGTTTTTGTTTTGGTTTTGGTTCATTTTTTTTCCTTTTTCCCTTTTTTTCCTTCTTTTTTTCCTTCCTTTATCCAATACAACTTGTTTTTAGCTACTCTGTACTGAGCAAAATGACTAGAAAGAAGAACTCACCACATAAGAAAGAATCAGAAACAGTCCTCTCTCCCACAGAGTTACAGAATTTGGATTATAATTCGATGTCAGAAGCCAATTCAGAAGCACAATTATAAAGCTACTGGTGGCTCTGAAAAAAGCATAAAGGAGTCAAGAGACTTCATGACTGCAGAATTTATATCTAATCAGGCCAAAATTAAAAATCAATTAAATGAGATGCAATCCAAACTGGAGATCCTAACGATGAGGGTTAGGGAGGTAGAAGAACAAGTGAGTAACATACAAGACAGAGGATGGCAAGGAAGGAAACTAAGGAAAAAAGAGAAAAACAAAAGATCATGAGGAAAGGTTAAGGAAAATAAATGACAGCCTCAGAAGGAAAAATCTACATTTAATTGTGGTTCCAGAGGGCGCCAAAAGGGACAGAGGACCAGAAAGTGTATTTGAACAAATCATAAATGAGAACTTCCCTAACTTGGGCAGGGAAACAGGCATTCAGACCCAGGAGATAGAGAGATCACCCCCTAAAATCAATAAAAACTGTTCAACACCCCAACATTTAGTAGTGAAACTGGCAAATTCAAAGACAAAGAGAAAATCCTTAAGCAGCAAGAGATAAGAGATCCCTAACCTTTATGGGGAGAAGTATTAGGTTAACAGCAGACTCTCCACAGAGACCTGGCGGGCCAGAAAGGGCTGGCAGGATATATATAAATGAGAAGAACATGCAGCCAAAAATACTCTATCTAGCAAGGCTCTCATTCAGAATAGAAGGAGAGATAAAGAGCTTCCAAGATAGGCAGGGAATGAAAGAATATGTGACCTCCAAACCAGCTCTGCAAGAAATATTAAAAGGGACTCTGTAAAAGAAAGAGGAAGTACAAAAAAAAAAAAAAACAACAACAACAATCCACAAACAGGGACTGAATAGGTACTATGATGACACTAACTTCATATCTTTCAATAGTAACTCTGAACATGCCTGGGCTTAAAGATCCCATCAAAAGACATAGGGTTTCGGACTGGATAAAAAAGCAAGGCCCATCTATTTGCTGTGTACAAGAGATTCATTTTAGACCTAAGTACACCTACAACCAGAAAATGAACGGTTGGAGAATCGTTTACCATTCAAATGGTCTTCAAACAAAAGCAGGGGTAGCAATTCTCATATCAGATAAATTAAAGTTTATCCCAAAGACTGTAGTAAGAGATGAAGAGGGACACTATATCATACCTAAAGGATCTATCCAACAAGAATACCTAATAATCATGAATATTTATGCCCCTAATGTGGGAGCTGCCAAGTATATCAATCAATTAATAACAGAAGATAAACATACTTAGATAATAATACACTTATACTGGGAGACTTCAACAGGTGCTTTCTATAAATGGCAGATATTCTAAGCACAACATCTCCAAAGAAACGAGAGCTTTAGATGATACACTGGGCCAGATAGATTTCACAGAAATCTACAGAACTTTACATCCAAACACAACTGAATACACATTCTTCTCAAATGCACATGGAACTTTCTCCAGAATAGACCACATACTGGGTCACAAATCAGTTCTTAACCAATACCAAAAGACTAGGGTTGTCCCCTGAATATTTTCACACCATAAAGCTTTGAAAATGGAACTACACATGAAGAAGAATTTTGGAAGAAATTCAAACATGTGGAGATTAAAAAGCATCCTGCTAAAAAATGAAAGGGTCAACCAGGAAAATAGAGAGGGATTAAAAAGATTCATGGGGACTAATGAAAATGAAGATACAAACATTAAAATCTTTGGGATATACCAAAAGCAGTCCAGGGAGGGAAATACATTGCAATACAAGCATCCCTCAAAAACTGGAAAAGCGCAAATACACAAGCTGACCTTCAACCTAAAGGAACTGGAGAAAGAAGAGCAAATAAAACTTACACCCAGCAGAAAAAGAGAGTTAATAAAGAGTAGAGGAGAACTAAATGAAATAGAGACCAGAAGAACTGTGGAACAGATAAAAAAAAAAAAACCAGGAGCTGGTTCTTTGACAGAATTAATAAGATAGATAAACCATTAGCCAGTTTTATTAAAAACAAAAGAGAAAACACTCAAATTAATAAAATCACAAATGTAAAAGGAGAGATCACAATCAATACCAAGGAAATACAAACGATCTTAAAAACATATTATGAGTGGCTATATGCCAAAAAATTAGGCAATCTAGAAGAAATAGATGCATCAGGAAAACCACAAACTCCCAAAACTGGAACAGGAAGAAATAGAAAACTTGAACAGGCTGATAACCAGGGAGGAAATTGAAGCAGTCATCAAAAACCTCCCAAGACACAAAAATCCTGGGCCAGATGGCTTCCCAGGGGAATTCTATCAAAGTTTAAAAAAGAAACAATACCTATTCTACTAAGCTGTTCAGAAAGATAGAAAGAGATGGAATACTTCCAAACTCATTTTATCAGGCCAGCTTCACCTTAATTCCAAAACCTGACAATGACCCCACCAAAAAGAATTATGGACCAATATCCCTAATGAACACAGATGCAAAAATTCTCAACAAGATACTAGCCAATAGGATCCAACAGTACATTAAGAGAATTATCCACCATGACCAAATAGGGTTTATCCCCAGCAAGCAAGGCTGGTTCAACCCTCATAAGGCAATCAATGTGATAGATAATATCAACAAGAGATAAAACAAGAACCATAGGATCCCCTCAATAGATGCAGAGAAAGCATTTGACAAAATACAGCATCCATTCCTGATCAAAACTCTTCAGAGTGTAGGGATAAAGGGAACCTTCCTCAGCATCTTAAAAGCCATCTACAAAAAGCCCACAGCAAATATCATTCTCACTGGGGAAGCACTGGGAGCCTTTCCCCTAAGATCAGGAACACGATGGGGATGTCCACTCTCACCACTGCTATTCAACATAGTACTAGAAGTCCTAGCCTCAGCAATCAGGCAACAAAAAGAAATAAAAGGTATTCAAATTGGCAAAGAAGTCAAACTCTCCCTCTCTGCAGATGACATGAAACTGTACATAGAAAACCCAAAAGATTTCACCCCAAGATTGCTAGAACTCAAACAGCAATTCGGCAGTGTGGCAGGATACAAAATCAATGCCCAGAAATCAGTGGCATTTCTATACACTAAAAATGAGACTGAAGAAAGAGAAATTAAGGAGCAATCCCATCTACAATTGCACCCAAAGCGTAAGATCCCGAGGAATAAACCTAACCAAAGAGGTAAAGGATCTATACCCTAAAAATGACAGAACACTTCTGAAAGAAACTGAGGAAGACACAAAGAGATGGAAAAATATTCCATGCTCATGGATTAGAAGAATTAATATTGTGAAAATGTCTATGCTACCCAGGGCACTGTACACATTTACTGCAATCTTTATCAACATACCATGAATTTTCCTCAGATTTGGAACGAATAATCTTAAGATTTGTATGGAATCAGAAGAGCCCGAATAGCCAGAGGAATATTGAAAAAGAAAACCAATTCCAGGGGAATCACAGTGGTGATGGATTTCAAGCTACAAAGCTGTGATCATCAAGACAGTGTGGTACCTACACAAAAACAGACACATAGATCAATGGGACAAAATAGAGAACCCAGAAATGGGCCCTTAACTCTATGGTCAACTAATATTTGACAAAGCAGGAAAGACCATCCACTGGAAAAAGGACAGTCTCTTCAATAAATGGTGCTGGGAAATTGGACATCCACATGCAGAAGAATGAAACTAGACCACTCTCTTTCACCATACACAAAGATAAACTCAAAATAGATGAAAGATCTAAATGTGAGACAAGAATCCATCAAAATCCCAGGGGAGAACACAGTCGACACCCTTTTTGAGCTTGGCCACAGTAACTTCTTACAAGATACATCTATGAAGGCAAGGGAAAGAAAAGTAAAAATGAACTATTGGGACTTAATCAGGATAAAAAGTTTCTGCACAGCAAAGGAAACAGTCAACAAAACTAAAAGACAACCTACAGAATGGGAGAAGATATTTGCAAATGACATATCATATAAAGGGCTAGTATCCGAGATCTACAAAGAACTTATCAAATTCAACACCCAAGAAACTAACAATTAAATCATAAAAGGGCAGAAGACATGAACAGAAATTGCTCCAAAGAAGACATAGACATGGCCAACAAGCATATGAGAAAATGCTCCTCATCACTTGCCATCAGGGAAATACAAATCAAAACCACAATGAGATCCCACCTCACACTAGTGAGATTGGTGAAAATTAACAAGGCAGGAAACAACAAATGTTGGAGAGGATGTGGAGAAAGGAGAATGCTCTTTCACTGTTGCTGGGAATGTGATCTAGTGCAGCCACTCTGGAAAACTGTGTGAAGGTTCCTGAAGAAGTTAAAAATAGACCTGCCCTACGACCCAGCAATTGCATTATTGGGTACTTATCCCAAAGATACAGATGTAATGGAACGCTTGCCCCCTCAATGTTCACTGCAGCAATGTCCACAATAGCCAAACTGTGGAAGGAGCCTCGGTGTCCATTGACAGTTCAATGGATAAAGAAGATGTGGCCTATAAATACAATGGAATATTACTCAGCCTTCAGAAAGGACAGATAACCACCATTTGCTTTGATGTGGATAGACCGGAATGATGCTGAGTGAAGTAATCAGTCAGAGGACAGTCATCATATGGTTTTACTCATGCAGGGAATATAAGAAACAGTGAAAGGGATTATAAGGGGATAGAGTTGAACTGAGTGGGAAAAACTAGAGAGGAAGACAAACCATGAGAAAACTCCTAACCCTGGGAAATGAACAAAGGTTAGTGGAAGAGGCGGTGGATGAGAGGATGGGGTGACTGGATGATGGGCACTGAGGACGGCCCCAGTAGGATGAGCACTTGGTGTTATGTGTTGGCAAATTGAATTTACATTAAAAAAATGTAAAAACAAAACAGTAAAGGTGGGTGAGCCAAACCATAGACTTTTATTAATAAAACTCTGTTTCCTGCACTGCTTTTTAATGATGTGTGGTAGTTTCCTTTTTATTGCCCTGCTTTAATTTAAGTGTTTAATCTAGATCCTATCACTCATCAAGTGAAGGAAACCTGTTACAAGGCCTTTTTCTGCTAAACATTTATTTCTGCTTGAAAATTCAGTCAATGAATCAACTTCCATTGCATGGTGAGACGATTCTCCCTGATAATCAGCGTTACATGTAGTCAAAGAGCAGAAGATGAGGGGCATGTATTGTAAATTGTCTTACAGTCATCAAGCAGTTAAACAAAACTGACAATTTAAACTTAAAAAAGTTCTCGAATTAACATGAAAAATACTATGTATGTTAAATAAACTGGTGGCAATATTAAATTTCTCAGAAATTTTTAGAGTTTTTTTCCACATTTTTATTTAAATTCTAGTTATATAGCATATATAGTAAATACAGGGATCCCTGGGTGGCGCAGCGGTTTGGCGCCTGCCTTTGGCCCAGGGCGCGATCCTGGAGACCCGGGATCGAATCCCACATCGGGCTCCCGGTGCATGGAGCCTGCTTCTCCCTCTACCTGTGTCTCTGCCTCTCTCTCTCTCTCTCTGTGACTATCATAAATAAATAAAAAAATTAAAAAAAAAATCTAGTAAATAAAATTAGTTTCAGGTGTAGAATTTAGTGTTTCATCACTTATATGTAACACGCAGTGTTGTAGTTTTTAATTATCTAAACTATACCCTCAGCATGTAAAATAACTTCAACTTGCTTTTTAGGCTTTTAAAAATACTTATAATAGTTATGCTTATGACATTATTGTATTTTTATTTAGTAAACTGCCTGAAAAAATAGTTCTCAATATCTCATCAACCATAGGTTGTATGATTTAGAATATATTAATCATAGTGAGGTGCTTCTAATTTTAAGTTATATATTAAAATGAATAATAAAGTTCTTGATATGGTAAAAGGACACTAAAATATGGAGGAAAATGTTATAAAATGTTGAAGAATTTGTATGAAGAGACTATCATCCCAAGCATAATTATTTGTGTTTGCTACCTACAGAGGACTTGCTATTCAATTACTTGTTTTGAAAACAATAGGCTTAAACTTAAGAAGATTAATAATAGTAACCACTGAAAAATAAATAGCTGTGTTTTACTGAAGTGATTCCTGCTTTTTGGATTTTTTTTTATAGTTCCAGAAAAACACTTTAAAAAACTTAGGTATTTGCTTAATGAATGAAAACACAAATGGAAATTTTAAAATATTAAATAGTTTATATTTTTAACAAGATTTGAAAAAAATGGTATCAGAATTTGGAAAGTTCATTCCCATAAATAGAAATAATTCAGTGAAAGCTACCTCATCATTAGGTAACTAACCGCGTGACTTATTTATATCATTTATTTTCTGATGACAAATATAAAGTGGGCAAAAAAAAAAAAACACCTTCATTGTAATCTGAATTTGATAGTGTAACATATAAATAAGGCTTCTGCTCTCAATATGCATCTGGAGTGAATAACAAGAGTCAAATTATTGCACTATGTGTTGCTTTGAAACTCTATTTTTTCAAATGTAATTCATAGGAATCCACCTGACTGCTGCTTTCTCAGTGGGGTGTTAAGTTTCCAACCAAAGTGTTTAATATTGTAGTGCTCATTAAATGCACACCATGTGAGATGGAGTCAGCTTAATACTTAAAAAGAAATGCCCCTGGCTGAGATGTCAATGCAAACTAAATTTATTTTTGTTTCTTTAAAAATTATGACACGTGAAAGTTTTGATAAATTATTTGAGTATTCATTTTCATTCATACACATAGGTAATACACTGTCTACACCACAGAAAGAAAGACTGTTACACATTTTACTCTAGAAAACTTCTTTGTTTCATTGGCAAAACTCAAAAGTTAACAGAATATTGGGTACTTACTTAAGTAATATAGCTAAAGAATGTATTTTGCCAGACTATTAATTTGAATAACAAACATAGATTAAGTCCAATAGTCTACATTATTACTGAATCAAAAAAATGGGGGAAATGTTTCATTAACTTTCATTTCTTAGTATATTTTATACTTTAGAGTAAATGGCATTAGTTATACATTAAAGGTAAATATGTTTTATATTAAAAAATAAACACTAGATTTTTTTTAAAATCTTACACATTGTATTGAGGAACAAAAGGTTAGAAAATAAATATACACACTATAATTGTTCATATCTCATAAGAGAAAATTCTTCAGATTTATGAATATTATACTTGTTCATTTGGAAAGCTTTATCATATATATTTTAAGTACTACTCTTATTTGTAAAAAACTAAAATAGAAGCAAAATATAAAACACAAATTTTAGAACCCAAGAAAACCTTCTGTAACTGTAGAAGATATAAGAGGAAACAAAATAAAATTAAAATATTAAAACATTTTGGAGCTGAGAAAATTGCTGCATGCTATTCAATATGTTTGAGTGACTATTATATGTTAGTCACCAGCCAGATCCTGATGAATCAGAAATAAAATTCCTGATCTCAAGGCTAGAATGGAAAATAGAGTTCACTGCTGAAGTTTCAAAGTTTCCAAAAGACATTACACTAACAAACTGATGTTAGATTTCAAAATACACTTCTCAGTGAGTAAATCTCACTTCCCTAATTAAAGTAAGCAAATGGTAGATACCATTTAAAATTCTACTACTTGCCAGACTCAATATGCACATTTTCTTTTCTAAGTGTTGCACCATAATGAGGGTATTATTTTCACCATCAAATAACTGAGAACATTGAAACTTAGAGAATTTTAGTAACTTGCTAAAATTCACTAAAATATTGAGTGCCCAAATCAGGCCTAAAACTATTGCTTTCTTTCAGTAAGATTTATTGGCTCACTATCAGTCATCTCTAATCTCAGATAGATAATTATTTCTTAGGAAACTCCATAGCACTCCCTCAGCTTCCAGAATTGATTTCTTTCTTTTTTTAAAATTATTTAAAAAATTCAAAATTCAAAAGTTCAATTTACTGATACTGAAAATATGTTTTTTGGTAGGAAATTTGATTTCTAAATTTCTGCTACTAAATTAAACAAGTTTTCTCACATATAAATACCTTGCAAAGTGAACTGAAGTCAATGCTCTTCAAATTAGAAATCAGCAACTGTAACTAATAAGGACTGATGGAGAAACAAAATTGTTAATTGGTATTGGTGCATTTAAAATAAGTCACCTAGTAAACCTTTGTTATCATGCAAAGTGTTGTGATTTAGTTAATATTTCAGTTTTATTTCTTTGTCTATATGAAATAGACACTTTTTATATGTATATACTTATTATCATTGGCTAGATTGTCAACGTAATGCAAAGAAAAGACAAAAGAAAAAGAAAATTTAAGATAAATTTAAAATATATATTATATCAACAAGCATTTCACTTTTGCTGTAGTCTTCCTATATAAAAAGTAAGTAGAAGTGCCTGGGTGACTCAGTTGGTTGGGCAGGCAACCATCTGGTTTCTACCAGAGGTCTTGGGTTTGAGCCCTGCTTGAGACCCATGCTCAGCTAGGAGTCAAGAAGTCTTCTCCTCCTCTCCTACACACCTTCCCCTGCTCACTCTCTATCTATCTCCCTCCATAAAATAAACAATTCTTTTTAAAAAACCAAGTATCACTAATTTAGAAAAAAATCAGTAAATTATATAGGTAGTAGTAGTTCCAATACCAAATTTTCCTTAAATATTTGTGAAATGTCAAATTCCCCTATCGACTTCATGGGAAAAACCATTTACCTCAGTATGTAGTAAACCAACATTGCTGTTCTTGTTCTGTTTTTGTTTTGTTTTTGCTTTTTTTTTTTTTTTTTACTTTGTCTGGTTTTTCACCTTTTTATAAACTTTTGAGAATCAGAGTTGCTGCTTTGATGCTTGTTGGACTTTATCTGCTGCACCAGTGAAAATAATTTCCAATAATTTATTTAGTGCCTATTCCTGAAGGATACTACATAATTCAGTCTAATATCTGATGGAGAAATATGTGCAAAATACAGCAAGATGAAGTATTCAAACTATGGTATATGTTATAAATTTCAAAGAACAATAACAAAATGTTACAAAAGACATAGGGTTCTGCTTCTGGAAATGCAAACTGGCTTGTTTTGTAGCAATCTTCTTAATGCTGATAACACCCAGAAAAACTGGTTAAATATAAAAATTATGTTTGAAATATTAGAGAACTTACAGGGCCATGAAATTATGGAGTATTGAAGTCAAGACATAGAGAAATAAGAGATTTAGAGATCAGACTCGAGCAGTATTCTGTCCTCAAGAAGGTTGTCAATTCTAAAACTTTCATTTAGAAGTTGAAAATCTAGCCAGTGCCTTTACTGAAGTCAGAGGACTGAGGGGATATTAAAGTTCAGGTCCTACATTTAGGAAAGTCCCATAAATACCCTGGAATTTTGGAGCATATCTCTAAAAAGGCTACACTTAAGAATACATTTGAAATATAGCCTCACAAAAACTGAAGCCCAAGATAATTTCAATTCTGGTAATTTAAACTAATTGGTCCCTCCTATAGTTATCTATAGGGGAAGGCTTATGTTAGCTTTAAAGACACACAAAGACTGAGAATGAAAGGATGGGAAAAAAATATTGCAAGCAAATGGTAAGTAAAAGAAAGCAATGATAACTATACTTATACCAAACAGATAGACTTAAAGCTAAAAATGGCCAAAAGGGACAAAGGTTATTATTTAATGATAAAGAAAATCAGTCTATCAAGGAGATATAATTATAAATATCCATGAACACTATATTGGATCATCTACATATACAAAGTCAATACTAACAGAAAAACAGGAGAAATTAACAGTGAACTAATAATTGTTGGGACCTTAATGCTCCACTTTCAACTACCCAGAGACAGATGGTAGATCATCTGGACAGAAAAATCAGTAAGAAATAGCAGATTTGAGCAACACTACAGACCAAAGGGACCTGGTAGACATATACATAACATCCCATCCAACAAAGAAGAACACACATTCTTCTCAAGTGTACATGGAATATTTTCTAGGACACATTGTATGATACATCACAAAAAGAAGTTTTAGCAAATTTAAAAAGACAAATCATTCCAAGTATCTTTTTTGACCACATGGTATGAAACTACAAATCAATAGCAGGAGGAAAACTGAAGAACTCACAAATACATGAAAGTTAAACAGCACACTCTTAAACATCTACTGGATCAAAGAAAATGAAAGGGAAATTAAAAAGAGTCAAATGAAAATGCAATATTCTGAAACTTATGACATGCTGTAGAAACAGTTCTAAGAAGAAAGTTTATAATGTTAAATGTCAACATCAAGAAAAGAAACAATGTCAAATAGACAACCTAATTTCACTCCTGAAAGAACTAGCAATAGAATAAACTAAGCCAAAGCTATAGGAAGGGATGAAATAATACAGGCTAGAGCAGGGAAAAATGAAAGCAAAAGCAGGAACATCAGAGAAAAGATTAACAAAACTAAGGGTTCATTCTTTGAAAAGGTAAATAATATTGGTATATCTTTAGGTGACTAACCAAGACAAAAATAAAAGGAGAATCAAATAAATAGTGGTATACATGAGAAAGGGTGTAGTATAAGTTGCACAGAAATAAAAAGGATCAAAGAAACTCTTATGAACTATATGCCAACAAACTGGACAATATAGAAAAAAACTGATAAATTCCCAGAAGCATATAACCTACCAAGACTGAACAAGAAAGAAATAGAAAATCTGAACAGACCAATCACAAATAAGGAAAATAAATAAATAAATAAATAAATAAATAAATAAATAAATAAATAAAATAATAAAACTTGCAACAGATAAAACCTCAGGATCACTTGGTTTTGTTGGTGAATTTTACCAAACGTTTAAAGTAGAAGTAACATCAATCTTCTCAAAGTCTTCTAAAAAAATCAATGAGAATGGAAAATTTCCAGACTCAGTCCATGATGTCAACTCACTGATACCAATTCCAGACAAAGACACACACACACACACACACACACACACACACACACAGGCCAAAATCTGTAAGAAATATAGATACAGAACTTCTCAACAAAATATTAGCAAATTGAATTCAGTAATACATTGGAAGGATCATATGCCATGATCTATTGAGATTCATTCCTGGGACAAAAGGATGGTTCAAAATACATAATCAATAAATGTTATATATCACATTAATTGAACAAAAGATAATAGTCACATGATCATCTCAATAGATGCATAAAAAGCATTTAACAAAAATGCAACATCCATTCATGATAAAAAAAAGTTCTCTCAACAAATTGAGCATAGAAGGAATATACCTTAACACAATAAAGGTCATGTAAGAAAAGCCCACATCAAGTATCACACTCCATGGTAAAAAACTGAAAATTTTCCTCAGAGATCAGGAACAAGACAAGGTTGCCCGCTCTCAACATTCCTATTCAACAAATTCATGGAAGTCTGAGCTTTCTTTGAGTTGAATTTGCTCTTCCCTTGCTAGATTTTTAAGGAGGATTATTAGTTTATTAAGTTGTGGTCTTTCTTCTTTGGTCTTTAGGCATTTACAGCTATAGCACAACTAAAAACTTAACCGTACAATTTTTTTCTGAAGTTTGAATGTATCATCCCTCTGCTTCCCATTTGCATGATTTCTGATGAGAAATTACCTGTTCATCATCCCTTGTATATGGTTCTTCTGTCTTTTTACTTTTAGTAATCTCTACTTATTATCTCTGTCAGTTTGATTCTTATGTGTCTAGGTATGGATCTCATTGAGTTATTCACATTGGCGAATGAACTTCTTAGATGCACAGATTAATATTTTCATGAAATTTGGGAAGTTTCAACCTGTATTCATTCAAATAACATTTCTGACCATTTCTCTCTCTTGTCCTGAGATTCTACATGTCATCTTCTCAGCTGCTGAGAAAGCTAGAATTTCCTGGATTCCATTCATGCCAATTTGTTGCTAAAATCTCTATAGTTCCAACCACAGCAGACATAATAAAAGTTGTTTCAAAACCCAATCTTCACTCAGGAGATCTTTAACAATACAACTATGACATGATCAAGGATTTATGTCATAGGATCAGAAAAAGCTATTGCTGAGGCAGATCCAGTTAAGAATCCAGGAGAAGCAGCCAGGGCCCAGGAGAAAAGTGTAGCAGCAGATGCTTTCTTGTTATGTATAGCCATTTCAGAAATACACCACTTCTCTAGCAATAATATGATTGATGTACTAAGTGAACTTACTGTGGTAACCATGTTGCAATATATATGGGTATAAAATCATTGTGTTGCACTCTTCAAATTTATACAATGTTTTATCTCAGTAAAGCTGAAAAATAAAATAAATGCATTGCTATTCTAGTGATAAGGCATACACTTATAAAAGTATTTTTATTTCCATAAAAAACAAGTTCACTAAAATATACCTTAGGGGAGCATGGATGGCTCAGTCGGGTAGGTGTCTGACTCCTGATTTCAGCTTGGGTCATGATCTCAGGGTGTTTGATGTCAATTATATTGATGTATATTTTTCAGACAATAAAGAGAATGAGGAGAATAAAGAGAAAAATAAAGACAACAATGTCAAGGGGGGAGCAATATTGTCACATGATATAACAGTTTTTTTTTCCCAGTAATGGAATTTTTAAGAAACAAGAAGCAAGTTTAAGGGTGCTAGTGGGAACATTTGTATTTACAAAGTAAGTAAAAGCCTGTAAGGCAGGGTTTATACATGATTTTCTGTAACCTTCACAATAACTCTCAGGAAGGTATAACTACTCCCAGTTCTCAAAAATAAGGTACAGCTCAGAGAAGTTACACAATTTAGTCGAGTTTACAAAGTTAGTAAAAGGCTGAAAAAGAATCCAAATCTGTCCTTTTCTAAAGCATGTGTTTCTTCTATTACAGCTAATAACAACCCCTTCAAAAAAAGTTATTGAAATTCAGAATCGTTTTTAGTAATGGATCACATTACTTTTCAACAAAATTTTTAAAATGACATATAATCATATGTCATTTTTAAATGGGTTTTGCTCTAGTGATACTTTTTTTCATTTCCATACACTATAACTCCAATACCAAGAAAATGGGTGATTACTCCTAAAGTAAAAGCATATTCACGTATGCATTATATTTTTATTTTTTATTTTTTTAAGATTTTATTTATTTATTCACGATAGACATAGAGAGAGAGAGAGAGGCAGAGACACAGGCAGAGGGAGAAGCAGGCTCCATGCCAGGAGCCTGATGTGGGACTCGATCCCGGGACTCCAGGATCGCACCCTGGGCCAAAGGCAGGTGCCAAACCGCTGAGCCACCCAGGGATCCCCTGCATTATACTTTTAAATAGTTTAAAATAACATTGCATATGAATTGAAAATAGAATTTCAATACATATTCCTAATAGACATAAATCAGATTAGAAACAAAGAAATCTGACTGGATCAACATAAAAGCCAGAGATATTAAAGGCACCATGGGTCACATGAGACTGGAAGTATAAAGAGGTTAAGATAAGAGGACTCCAAACATCCATTTCAGTTATTCTGGCTATATAAAGAAATAGAAAGACTGAAAATTGAGTGAAAATAGCAGGGCTCCATTGCTGTATGACAACTACAAATATTTGATTTTTGAAAATCGCTTCCCATTACTTGAGGCTCTCTTTCATCAGTGATAATATGAGAGGGATACTTATAACACCTACTTCAGGAGATTGTTTTGCTGATCAAATATGTAAAAACACTATCCGAAACAGTTTACAAATATAAGATACCAGTAGTTTTACTTCTGTAAAACCTGGGATAATCATAAACCATTAAAAAATTTTCAATTGTTTCCTATCCATAAGTAAGTTACATAGATCTGCACAAGTAAATATTACATCAATGGCATCAGGTGCTCTGAACTATGAATGTCTATCTCCTGCTACTCTAACAGGTCTGCAAAATATGTTTGTAAATATCATGAAATTTAAATTAAAGACTAACTATCTGAAAAACACTCCCCATACATGGCTAAACCTGCCAAATCTTGGTTTCAGCTCAGGTCTTTTTTTTTAAGACTTTATTTATTTATTTATGAGAGACAGAGAGAGAAAGGCTGAGACAGGCAGAGGGAGAAGCAGGCTCCATCTGGGGAACCTGATGCAGGACTCAATCCCAGGACCCTGGGATCATGACCTGATCTGAAGAAAGATGCTCAACCTCTAAGCCACCCAGGCATCCCTCAACTCAAGTCTTGTGAGTTCAAGCTCCATGATGGGCTCCACAAATGAATGTGCAGCCTATTTTTAAAAAATGTGTATGTATAGATGTGTAGCATTGCAAATCTTTAAAGCATATATTTTTTCTTTTATTGAATGCCATAGTTTCAGAAAGAGGTTATAGAAGGACTTTAGGCTTCTCTTTTCATCAGCTGCAAGAAATAGAAAGTGACTTTGGCAAACTTAAATAAAAAGCAATTCCTCAAAAATAAGTCTGTTAGGGGATCCCTGGGTGGCGTAGCGGTTTGGCGCCTGCCTTTGGCCCGGGGCGTGATCCTGGAGACCCAGGATCGAATCCCACATCGGGCTCCCGGTGCATGGAGCCTGCTTCTCCCTCTGCCTGTGTCTCTGCCTCTCTGTCTCTCTCTGTGTGACTATCATGAATAAATAAATAAAATCTTTAAAAAAAAATAAGTCTGTTAGTTATCACACTAACAGAGACCAATGCAATTGGGAAGCCAAGAAACAAGAGGCCCTGACACTGTTTACAGCACTGAGACTGATCAGACTACATTTATCAATGCCACTATGCATGATTTATTTATTTATTTAACAAATCTCTTTTCAAGAAATACTATATGGAGAAGACTATTCTAAATATTGGGAATATAGGAGTGAAGAAAACAATGCCTCTGTAGTCATAAAACTTTTATGCCAATGAGAGATTATAATAAACAAGTATATATACAATATAACAGAATTTGAGACTATCATAATTCATGAGACAAAGAGTGAAGAAGGTTATAGTGAAGCAGAGTAATGGGATAGAGGTTAGAGCATTGTAAAATAATGTAGTCAAGAATAATCTGAAATTCTCCCCTTACATTTAGAGTGTTTCTGGGACATCTGGGTGGCTCAGTGGTTGAACATCTGTCTTCAGCTCAGGGCATGATCATGATGGTAGGGTTCAGGATCGAGTCCCACATCAGGCTCCTAGTGAGAAGCCTACTTCTCCCTCTGCCTGTGTCTCTGCATCTCTCTCTCTGTATCTCTCATGAATAAATAAATAAAATCTTTAAAAAAATAGAGTGTTTCTAATTGATTAATATTGGATCACAGACCTATTCCCCAATTGGATATGGTAAGTTAAGAGAGAAATGGCCTCTTCATCTTCTGTATTTGGAGATTTTATTTTTATTTTTTCCCTTTCAAAGGTTTTATTTATTTATTCATGAGAGAAGAGAGAGAGAGAGAGAGAGGCAGAGACACAGGCAGAGGGAGAAGCAGGTTCCATGCAGAGAGCCTGACAGCGGACTTGATCCCCTGTCTCCAGGATTACGCCCTGGGCTGAAGGCGGCACTAAACCGCTGAGCCACCTGGGCTGCCCCTGTATTTGGAGATTTTAATCTTTCATAATGACTAACCACCAAGTGAAGTTAGAATGACTGTAGAAAATTAGGAAGGATACACTCAACAGAAATACGACAAATGCATGTTTTGCCAATCAATTGCTTTCTTTTCATTAGATAATGAGTTGGGAGGAATACATCAGTCTTTAGAGTTGATATTCTTCCTTGTACTCACCTAGAGACTAGAAGCTAGTTTTCTTCATTCGTACTAGCCAGTACTATTCTACAATTATCTTCACCGTTTGTTTGTTTGTTTGTTTGTTTGTTTGTTTGTTTGTTTTCTGGCAACTCAATTTATTTATTACTTTGTGCAAAGTATCAAATATTTTTATACCCCTCTGCTCAGTTTTCAGAAAGGTAGCAGAGCTAGGTGTCTTTAATATAACAACCACTGAGTTCTGATTTGTTCTGGTCAACTCTAATGGGAATTCAGAAATCTGGTTGATACCATCTTATAGATCCAAATAAACGACCATCAAGCACACACACACAAAAGCATATTATGCAGATTGAATGAGTCTTACTTTAGTTTTTAAAATGGTACTGACATGCAGCAGAGTTGGGTGTTTATCCCAATAATCTTGTACTTTTTCAAATAAACATTTGCATATAAATTGCCTTGAAGAATATGTTATCCAGTCAGAAGGTAAAGGAGACTGAATTAATTTTAATCCTACTTGAGCTTTGCAGCTCTGAAGTTTACTACTAAATCAGCATCTCTTGAAAACTTCAAAATTTGTGAATATAGTTCTCAGTTCTTATGTTTTACAACTTTCAACAGCATCAGTACTACAGAATAACACTCTAAATATGTTCATATGTATTCACTGCACTTCTCTGAGAAATATATTGGCATTAAATTCTGCTTGTGGGGAAGGAATACTGTGTTAATCTATTCATGTTCCAAAACTAAATAAGACTTTCCAACACCAGTTGTATTTAATGTGAAAATCTGCCTTTTTAACATTGACCAATTAAAAATGAATGATATGGCTAATAGTAATAAAAGTTTTCAAGCATCTAGTTTACTTCTTGTTTTGAAAAATTCAAATTCTCTTAAGTCTACATTCTCTTCTATAAAATATCATTGTTAGGATAAAAAGGCTATATTTCCGTTTCAAATGGTTGTTGAAATTTGTTTAAAATATTTATGTAATTTCTTTAGAATAAAAAATAACCAATTTATTGTAAATCTCTAAGGAAACAGTAACACCAGTAGTAGTAACAGTAGTAATACTAGTACTAGTAGCTATTAATATTTGCACAGTACATTCTAAAGCTTTTCACACACATTATCTTATTGATCTTCATGCTAATCCTGTGATGAAAGGAATTCCTATAATCTCAATATTACAGATTCAGATATTAAGGCTCAGGAATTAAGTAATTTTTGAAGTCATTCAAAGTTAGTGACTGATACTTTTCATCACCTTTTCATTTTCATTTTGTTCTTTCTAATTAAAAAAATAATAGAATGAATTGTTTACCCCATGTGTTTTAAATCACAGGAACATTATCTGTTTTATATATGAAGAAATATGAATTCTAGCTTCAGAATCTGTGCTAACAATACATTTTATTTATGCATATTTGATAAAATATGAAAGAGAATTTCTGAAGACACATCTATGTGAAATGTCACATGTGTTTCCCCAAGGTTCAAGATGGCTGTGGTCTTCAAGTAATCATCCCATGCAGGTGATGCACATATATCCAGAGATCAAATTAAAACTATACCTGATAATTATATGGGCTTCCACTATAGTAACATGCAGTTATTGTATATAGAATTGCTTATATTTCTGAGTATTGATATAGTCTTCTTTTAAAAATTAAGCTTTATAATTTTAAACAGCTCTAATTAACTGTATCTAATGCATTTAAATGAATATAGTAATAAAGACATTTGTAAGAACTATACGTATTTGTGTTTAGTCAAAGTGTAGGCTTGTTTAAGTATTCAAAAGTTGAAAAGCTTGATGAACTTGAAAAGAGCTAGAACTATGTGTAAGCATAGTGAGATGTCATAGGAAAAAATATAAAGGAAGAGGAAAAAGATGTTAGGAGTGTCAAATAGAAGTACTAGTACAAGTTTCAATCAGCAAATTCTGGTCATGATGGAAAATGTGGCATAGGAAATATATTTTACAAATGTTAGAACTTCAATGCATAAGAGCAGGGAACAAAAGTTAAGCATAACAAATACAAACATAATGTTTCTAAGATTTTATTTCATTCCCGTTAATTAATCCAGATATTCACTTGTATCTTGATATTTCTTTTCATTAAATACAAAGCAATATTTCTGAAAAAAATATTAGCAACTTTTTAGAATGCAATGTGCGAGTAAATAAATAAATTGAGGCAACATTGCAGGAATAAAGAATCACAATTTGCACATACAATATAACTACAGCTGCTGTTAAATAGTGGAGCTTATTTAAAAGCAGCTAAAATATTTTCTGGAAATGTTTTTAGACAATCTTATTATAGCTTAGGTATTATTATAAATATTTTAAGTGTGTTTTCTTTTTCTCATTTAATTTTGGGTCTTTTTGGAAAAAGTATAAATAATAAAATACAAATCTTTTGAAATCCAATTATACATAAATGACACATTGACAATGTGGCTACTATTTTCCTAGATCTCACTTTACATACACACACACACACACACACATGCACACATATGGCTGTACAATTTTATAATTGAATTCAGTGGTGCATCTCTATCTGTGCTCCTTTTTACAGAAACTGAGTGGTTTTACCAATGTTTATATCTGGCTTAAATGATTACAATCTCATTGATCATTTGTAGTTTATAATTTCTAAAATGCCTATTTTATTATTGTCTGATCTTTTGTGAATATTTGTGTCTTTGTGCTTACATTCATTAGCTCTTCATAAAGTAGGGCATTAATGTGTTTTCTGCTATGTGTATTTTTCTAATCTGCCAATTGTTTTGCATTTAACAGAAAGATTTGTTATCACTTTTGAAAATGTGTAATGGAATATATATATTTAAATGTATCACTTTTGAGTTTTTCTGTTGTTTTGGAAGACTTCCCTAAGCCAAAATATCTTGTTTTTCTAGACATTACTTTCATAGAAGTGTTTTTTTTAATTTAATCTACATGGAAATTACTTTTGCACACAGTGTGAGAACAGAGTCTTTTTTCATTGTTTATGAAATGAAACATAATTTCTCAGTATGTTGAAATATCATTATTTTTACATATCAAACTCAAATATATACTGATATTCATTTTGTTACATTTGTTTCAGTAATTTCTGTCCTGCATAGATTTTTTTGAAATATATTTTACATATAACATGCAAATTTAAGGTATACAACATTTGAGGACATTAGCAAAGTGAGGTAAGTCAGACGGAGGAAGATAAATACTGTATATTTGCTTGTATATATGGAATCCAAATAAATCAAACTTATACACAGAATAAGTGATTGTTACCAAGTGGTTGGGAGGATAGAATGGATATTTGCTAGCAACTATTTTGATACCTTTTTTTACAGTGAACAATTTATGAAATTTTCAAAATCATTCTACCTTGATTTATAATAGAATTTTAGTATTTTTATATCTTATAATCAAGTCCAACTTTATTAATATTTCCATAGTTTAAAACCATTACCAAATTTGACTGTCTTTCAAATAAACTTGAAGTGCATAATATTTGCTTACTTAACAAAGCATTTTCTATGTTCTTAATTTCTTGTAATTGTGTAAAATTGTGTAAGTGATAAAATGTTGCTAATTTATGATGTTCTGTTTCTCTCTATCAACGGTCTTGATTTATCATTTATGAAGATGGTGTTTTATGTTCCTCAAGAAGATTTAAAGTGTTCATAAAGTAAGTTTACCCTTTTTTCTAATGATTTAATCCATACAGAAAAATAGGATTTTTATTTTTTTGGAAATTTTAATGTTAATATAATTTTTAATTTCTGGAAAAGGTAAAAGAATGATAATCTCTTAAAAATCTAAAATCAATGTGAAGAATCTAATTTTTCAATAAGTTACAATGGCTAATATATTTATTTATTATGATGCTCAAATTCTCCCAGATTTGGCGAGTATCTTTTGATAGCCCCATCATTCTTTGAGTACTTCCTTACTTTCTAGTACCACAGGATATTCTAGGTTTATCTTTTATTTCTCTTCTTTATCTCTAATATCAGCGTTTTCTCTAGGAACCTTAGTTATTCTGACTAGATTATAGTATTTGAAAACCAAGATGTGGGTGATAGGTGCACTATTCACTATAAATCATTGCTTCGCATTTTCTCAACACCCAGAGTGAAAATTAGATGATAATTGATGACAGCTGTTAATTTATTCCTATGTCTATTTATCTCTATATTAAGATAAGCATCGTACTGATACCTCTAATTCCAATCCGACACCATAGGGCACATTGTAATCTTTCTACTTCCATATGTAATTTTTTTCCAAAAGTAAGAAACTGGCCCCCATTATCCCAGGGGAATATACTCATATATGTTCAAGATTGGAATACATAGAGTTGTTTCAGAATCACTAACCCAAAACTACTATAAAGAGCAACCTCCTAGATCAAGGTCAATGCATTTAATAATAATTTTTATTCTGAAGTAAAATTTATAAACCATGAACAGTACAAATTATTAGTTAAAATTCAGTACATTTTAACAAATACATCCACATAGAAATTAAGGTCTAGAGCCATTTTGGCAATACAAAATGGTCCCACGTACATCTTTCCAGGCATCCTCCAAAAGCAACCTCATTTGTTATTTTGGTACCATATATTAGTTTTAGCTGTCACAGAACTTCATATAAATGTGCTTCACACAGTATATACTGTAATCTTTTGTACTTGGCTGTTTCACTCAGCATAATGTATGTAAAACTCATTCATAATGTTGGACAACCAAAAATTTTAAATTTGATTTTCATTGCTGAGTATTTTATCATTGTATGATCACATAATTAAATATCCTTTCTCCCATTAGAATATGTGTCGACTGTTCTAGGTCTTGATTATCATGGATAAAATGGGAATAAGTAATCAAGTCTCTTTAAAATGTTTTTACTTTTATTGGATATATACCTAGGGCTGACATTTCTGAGTCATCTGTAGGTTATGTATATACTTTATGAGAAATTGCAAAACTGTTTTCAAAGTGGTTCACTTCACTTACCAATGTATTAAAGTTCCAGCTATTCCATATCTGTGCCAACATTTGCTTTTATTTAGTCTTTTAGTTGGAGCCATTTTGATGGATATGAAAAAAAAAAAATTTCACCAAGGTTTTGGCTTAGAGTGACCTGGTGTGGGTCACATTTTTACTTCCCTAATGACACATTTTGCTTTGTGAAATGTCTTTTCAAATCTTTTGCTTTTTTTCTATTTGTGAACTTATCTTTTTCATTAAAATGAGTTATTTTTAAATATTAAATAGGAATCCTTTGCAGATGTAGGTATTGTGTATATTTTATTCCCAATTAGTGGCCTGATTCATCATTCTTATAACACTGTCTTTTGATAAGCAAAGTCACTGATTTTGATGAAACATAATTTTTACAGGTGTCAGTTTATTGTATTCTAAGAAATTATGCATACCTACAAGTCATAAATAATTCCCTTAGAAACTTTGTATTTTAAGTTTTTATTATTAGTTCTGTGATTCTTTTTTGAAGTTAATTTTGGTATATAATATGAGGAACAGGTTCAGATTTTTCTCCCTCCCATGTGGTTATCTAGATATTTCAGTACAATATGTTGAAATTAATTTTTTTAACCATTGAACTACTTAGTGTCTTGGTCAAATATAAATTAACAATGTAAATGCAGGTCTTTTCTGGATTCAACTTAATTATTTTGATCTATCATCTATCATTTTACTAATACTACAGTGATTTGTTTCTAAAGTTATGTATAAAGTCTTAAATTCAGGCAAAGAAAATACCCCAATTTTAATCCACTTTTTGGCTATTCTAAGTCTTTTGAAATTTCATATAAACATAAAAATATAAAATGTATAAATACAAAACATAAGAATATAAAGAATAAATTTAGTTAATTGCATTTATATCATTCTACTTTCCTATAAGGAGCATTAAAGGATATAAATTTTTCCAAATTTCCTATTAAAAGTTATTTCCAATTTATTACCATGTGGTTAGAAAACATATTCTATGATTAATATCATATTACTTTTATTGATACTTGCTCTGTGGGACACTTTATGTTTTACCATGGTAAATGGTGAATGTTCCATGTATACTGATAAGATGTATATTCTGCAGTTTTGAGGGATACTGTTATATAAATATCAATTAATCAAGTCTAAATCTCAATTACTGAGTGAGATTTTACTACTCTGAATTTGTTTGTTTCTTTATCTTTAGTTGTATTGAAACTTGTTTTATAATTTTGAAGCTATTTGATTAGGTGCTTGCATGTTTAGGATTCTTATGTCTTCATAGTACATTGGTATTTATTTTCATAAATAAATTTTGTACTTGGTTACTTTTGTACATTGGTTATGCTATTTTCAAAATATGTCACCTTAGTTTTGGTAATATTCTGTATTATAGTTCACTTTGTCTATTATTAACTTAGCTACTTCAGATTTCTCATGCTCATTATTTCAAGTTTTATATTTTTTTGCCCATTTTCTTCCAAGTTGTACAGTCTTTCAATTTAAAGATTTTTTTATTTTAATAAGCATACAATTAGGTTTGTTTTTAATCCTGTCTCATACTCTTTCCTATTTATATTTAATATAATTATTGATATGTCATGGACACAATTCTCACATTTTTTTAAAGATTTTATTTATTTATTCATGAAAGACAGAGAGAGAGAGAGAGAGAGAGAGAGAGAGGCAGAGACACAGGCAGAGGGAGAAGCAGGCTCCATGCAGGGAACCCGACATGGGACTAGATCCTGGCTCTCTAGGATCATGCCCTGGGCCAAAGGTGGTGCTAAACCACTGAGTGACCCAGGCTGCCCAATTCTCATATTTTTGTGTAAATTTCATATGTATATCTCATTTGTTTTTATTTATCTTTTGACATTTTCCTGGCTTCTTGTCATTCTTATTTTATATGTAATGTTTTTCTATGGTGGTTTAGAATTTTTCAGCTGTTTGGTTATAATTTCTTTGGCATTTTGTAATCCTCATTACACTGAGGCTTTTGTATTTCTGTTTTTTTATATCAAGTTTGAGAATTTCTATCCACCTTTTTCAAAAGCTTTTTTTTCATTCTTTCTCTTCCTAGTTTTTTGTTCCAACCACATACTTGCTAGGCTATGTGATTTTAGATAATTGAGATTATATTTTTTAAATCTATTTTTTTTCTGTTTTTGATTGTGTATTTAATGTACATGTATTTTTCAGGTTTGCCAATCAATTGTGTTTTTGTGGGATTATTTTTTTGGCATTTTTAATCTGTTGCTAAGGCCTACTATTGAAATCTGCAATCTATGTATTTCATTTTTAGGTCTCAAATTTCCTTTTGTTCACATTTAGAATCTTAAAGATTAAAACAGAAATCAAGGAAAGAGAAACCAAAAAAAAAAAAAAAGTAGATCAGATCAATGAAACCAGGAGGTGATTCTTTGACAGAATTAACAAGTTCAATAAACCCCTGTCCAAACTTATCTAAAAGAAAAGAGGAAGGACCCAAATAAGTAAAATCATGAATGAAGGAAAGATCACAATTGACACTAAAGAAACATAAATAATTATAAGAGAATTTTATGAGCAATTGTATGCCAACAAATTAGGCAATCAGGAAGATTAATGCATTCCTAGAAACATATAAACTACCAAAACTGGAAGAAAAAGAAATAGGAAGCCTGATAAGACTCATAACAAGCAAAGTAATTGAATTAGTAATAAAAAATCTCCCAGCAAACAAGAGTCAGGGGCTGGATGGCCACCCAAAGAAATTCTACCAAACATTTAAAGAAGAATAATACATATTCTTCTGAAGCTTTTTCAAAAAAATAGAAATGTAAAGAATACTTCCAAACTCATTCTATAAGGCCATCATTACCTTTATCCCAAAACCAAAGACTCCACCAAAAAGGAGAATTACAGACCAATATCCCTGATCAACATGGATGCATAAATTCTCACCAAGATACTAGCTAATAGGATCCAAAACTACATCAAAAGGGTTATTCACCAAGACTAAGTGGGATTTATTCCTCGGTTGCAAGGGTAGTTTTACATCTATAAATTAACTTATGTGATACACCACATTAATAGAAGAAAGGAGAAGAACAATATGATTCTCTCAATAGACACAGAAAAAGCATTTGACAAAAATGCATCATCCTTTCTTGATAAAAACTCTCCACTGTGTAGGGATAGAAAGAACATACCTCAATATCATAAAACCCATATATGAAAAGCCCACAGTGAATATCATTTTCAGTGAGGAAAAACTGAGAGCTTTTCCCCTAAGGTCAGAAACATCACAGGGATGTCCAGTCTCACCACTGTTCAACATAGTGCTGAAAGCCCTAGCCTCAGCAATCAGGCAATAAAAAGAAATAAAAGGCATCCAAATCAGAAAAGAAGTCAGACTTTCCCTATTGTAGATGACTTGATACACTATGTAGAAAACCCAAAAACCTGCACCAAAACAATACTAGAACTAATATAGGAATTCAGCAAAGCCACAGGATATAAAATCATTGCATAGAAGTCAGTTGCATTTCTATACACTAACAGTGAGACAGAAGAAAGAGAAATCTAGTAATTTATTATATTTACAGTTGCACCAAAAATCCTAAAATACCTAGGAATAAACCTAACCAAAGAGATAAAGGATCTGTACTCTGAAAACTATAGAACATTTATGAAAGAAATGAAGGAAGACACAAAGAAATGGAAAAACATTCCATGGTCCTGGATGAATATTAAAATGTCTGTGCTACCCAGAGCAATCTACACATTCAATTCAATTTTTAATTTATAATTGTGAATGTCATAAGGAAGTGGTCCAGTTCCATTCAGACATATAGATCAATGGGACAGAATACAGAATAACAGAAATAGACCCCCAAATGTATAGTTACCTAATCTTCAACAGAAACAGAATATCCAATGGAAAAAAGACAATATCTTCAACAAATGGTGTTGGGAAAATTGGACAGCCACATGGAGAAGAATGAAATTGGACCACTTACACCATACACAAAAAATAAACAGAAAATGGATGAAAGACATAAATGTGTGCTGGGAATCCATCAAAATCCTAGAGGAGAACACAGGCAGCAACCTCTTTGACCTTGGTTGCTGCAACTTTTTGCTAGACACATTTCCAAAAGGAAAAAAAACAAAAGCAAAAATAAATTATTGGGACTTAAGTTAAAAAGCTTTTGCACAGCAAAGGAAACAGTCAACAAAGCTAAAAGACAACCTACAGAATGGGAGAAGACATTTATAAATGTCTTATCAGATAAAGGACTAGTATCCAAAATCTATAGAAAAAAAAAAACAAAAATCCAATCAGACATGGTCAGAAGACATGAACAGACATTTCTCCAAAGAAGAAATTCAAATGGCCAACAGACACATGAAAAAATGTTCAACATCAGGGAAATACAAAGTAAAACCATAATGAGTACTACCTCACACCCATCAGAATAGCTAAAATTAACAACTCCAAAAATAACAGATGCTGGCAATGATGTGGAGAAAGGGGAACCCTCTTACACCATTGGAGGGAATGCAGACTGGTACAGTTGCTCTGGAAAACAGAACAAGCATTCCTCAAAAAGTTAAAAATAGAGCTACCATATGACCCAGCAACTGACCTGCTAGGAATTTATCTAAAGGATAAATAGTGATCTGAAGAGGCATATGCACCCCAATGTTTATAACAGCAATGTACACACACAGTCAAAATATGGAAAGAACCCAGATGTCCATTGACAGATGAATGGTTAAAGATATGGTATATAATGGAATATTAATCAGCCATCAAAAAGAATAAAATCTTGCCATTTGCAATAACATAGATGGAACTACAGTATATTATGCTAAGTGAAATAAGTCAGCCAATGAAAGACAAATACCATATGATTTCACTAACGTAGAACTTAAAAAGCAAAACAGATGAACATAGGGGAAGGGAAGAAAAAATAAGATTAAAATTGAGAGGGAGGCAAACCATAAGAGACACTGACCTCTAGGAAATAAACTGAAGGTTGCTGGAGGGGAGATGGGTGGGTGGAAGGGATAACTGGGTGAAGAGTATTAAGGAGGGCACTTGATGTAATGAGCATTGGGTGCTCAATAGGCAATTTATGAATCACCAAATTCTACCTTTGAAACTAATTCTAAAAAGCCAAAAAAATAAACATTTTGTTTTGTAGAAAATCTTATATTATTGAATTCTTAAAGGAAAAGACAATAGAAGCTTATATTACAGAAATTTGTAAAATACAATGGCCTACAATCATATGCTGTCATTTATTGTTATTTTATATTTCATCAAGACATTTTTTTTTCTTCCTAGTTAAAATGTAAACATTTGAGGGCATGGAAATTATATGCAATTGTTCTGAGATTCCCTCTGTGGCTAACATTCATTCTATCTTGGGCAAGTATTTAATAAGCTTTGGAAAGTGTCTTTTAAATTTGAAGAAATATAAAAATAAATAAAAAATAAAAAAATAAAAAATAAAAAATAAATAAATTTGAAGAAATATTTTCAGGGAATAATTGACAACTAACAATCTACAAGGTCTTAATGATTAATTGTTAGCTAGGAGCATTGTTTCTTCTCAAAGATGAAATTATATTTATCTTAAGGACATTGCTTTTTGTTTCCTTATACCCACTGTAGATTTGCACACTGAACAATCTCACAAGATTTTTTTTCCCGTTAATTACTTTGAGGAATACCAGCATCAATGATGTTATTTGTACGACCTCTTAACTTTAAATTCTAGTCACTTTTCTTTTCTATCCTTTGTTGTTGTTTATTTTTTGCCTTAAAACTTATTAATCTGCAAATTGGGTTTTATTATTTATAAATTACTGTAATTATCAAAATAATATTTTGTTTATTTTAACCACTCCCAAATAAAGCAAATGAAATGAAATGTTTTAAGTGAATTGACCACATCACAGTGATAGTATATGAATGATCTGGAACTTTAACCAAGGTTTTGGATCTCAGGTTCAGTGCTGTTTTTGACAGAAAGCTACATTATTTGGTGAATTGAACTACCCAGTCCAAATACATTTGTTTCCCCATATCATCATGGCAAATTGAAAATACATTTTGATAATGGTAATTTATTTTACTAAATAGTCATTTGCAATGCCAAGAATTCTCAAAGAAGCTAGTCAAGAGTTGGAAGAGCAATTGTGATTTTAAAATTAATGCTATAAACATGTTCATTCAGGATATGACCTCTATATCTTATTTTTAAAAATTGGTTATGTCTTGGTGTGCATGAGTTACTCAGATGGTTAAGCATCTGACTCTTGATTTTGGCTCAGGTCACGAGTTTGGGGTCCTGAGATTGAATTCTGCATTGGGGCTCCAGACTCAGTGCAGAGTTGGGATTCTCTCCTCCACTTCTGCTCCTTCCCCTGCTCCCATGTGCATATGCTCTCTCTGTCTCTCTCTGTCTGTCTCTCTCTCTCAAATAAATAAATAAAATCTTTTTAAAAATTGGTCATTTCTTACTAACAGATTATCTACTGCATACCTGTTAAAGCTTTGAAATCAAAGAAAACAAATGAAAATTCATTGTTTTCAATGAATGCCCTCACAGTTTCCTCTACTTGATATATTCTTTAACACTAAGATAATTAATCCCAATATTCCCTAATAATTAGAATTATTTATCCTATAATATTACTTCTTCCATGTGAATTATTTAGAATATTATTCCTTAACACATTCAATTACATATATATTTCCAGTCATGTTACCTTTATATAAGAGAAGCAATAATAGTTATTTCAAAAATTCACATTTATGCTGTCATGAACAGAATAAATTTGTTTTTGTTGAGATTGCTTATCTCTAATGTTGTGCATGTTTTGATTACGCAAATATTACTTAGGCAATTAAAATCAGAATAATATCTGTGTACAGCTGCTATCCCAAACATATGAGGTAGATAAGCCAGACAGAGAAGCAGACCTACCAAAATCTTTGAGGGCTTCTCAGTTGACTTCTTTTTCGTTAAATGGTGGATGATAATAATTTGTATTTTGGAACTATTCAAATTAAACAATAAAATGCAACTTGTTTGTGCATTTTCACTGCTTTTTGCTTCTAATATATACTATATCTCTTTAGCTTTAGTGATCTAGCTGATACATCAACTGCAATTAGTTCCACTAGAAGTAACTAGAAGTAGTATAGAATGATGGTCATGTACAATTACAGGTCTGCTGAACACCATTAATATTCACTTCACAAAAAATCATCTCCTACTGCTGAAGCTGTTGCCTAGTAAGAGGCCCTAAAACTCTCTAGAACATGCTATCTACTCCTTCATATGAGACTAAAGAGGCACACTGATAGATGAAGGAAACTACAATGGGTCTCAGCCACCCGGTGACTGGGAAACTTGGACACTCAATTTTCTTTCATTATAATTATACACTGACTGTCCTTAGAGAGGTTCATTACAGAATAGTAAATCTCACCCCCAAATGATATGTAGGGAACTTGCACAATAAAATAGCTAAAGATTTCTCACATGACAATGAGACAACAAAACAACACAGAACACTAGGAATACTTATACATAACCAATGCCTTTAAAAAGGCATACTTTGAAATCAAGGAAAAGAACCATGACTAGTGTAGGATAAAGACATAAATTACCTTATGAAACAAGCAGTGGTCAATCTAGCATGAAATAGGGTAAGACCAAATAATAATAATGGTAATAATAATGAAGATGGAAAATTCAAAGAATGAAAAAAGAACATATAGCCAAAAAAAAAAAAAAAAAGATAGACAGCTAAGACTACTGCAAGAAAAATAAACAAATCCCAAAAGCTGATTCAAGTAACTGTGCACAGCAGGAATAAAGAACAAAGTACAATGTGAGAGGAACTTCAGTATATACTTCATATAGTGGAATTGCTATATTTTGTACTTGGCCCTTTTGAGCTGATTTTGTAAGGGATGGAATATTGTAACATTTAGTTTAATGAGAGAATCCCTTGAAGTTTATGAAAAAATATGTCAACAGGAATCCAAATATAATTAACTTGTGTAAATGGCTTGAATATGATAACACACAAAAGAAGGAAATCTGTGACCAAGAGCAAATGCCTAATCTAAGATGGTATCATTTCCCCCCCTTAGTGGGAGTTCAGTTACAGTTAGAAACAAACTTTGTTCTTTTGTCTTCTATGGGAGAAAGAAGTCTCTTGAAAGAGTGGTGCAATTGGAAGAGTGGTAAATCAGAAATTCTGCCAACCATTGCATATTTAAAGTTTACAGTTAAAGTTGATGTTAACTTTAAAAAATAATACAATTACTACTAGTTTGGTTATTTTAGAAATGAGAACACGAGCTTATAAAAAGCATCCTATGGAAAAACACTGAAAAGTTGTATTTGAAAATAAACAGATACAGTGAAACCAAACATTTTTATAATGTAATATTTGAAAATCAATCCAACAAAAATATAACATATGTTGACATGGTGGAAAATAACAAAAATGATATAAGGAAGGCACTTACTTAGTTACTTCTGAGATTAGGATATAATGTCTTAGGCAAATTTCAATAAGTCAGTATGATCATTTTAAAGTTACTTACAACCTATCACTCAAATTAAGATGGCAGGAAAAAAGTATGATCATCTAATATTTATTATAAATACAGTGATTTAAAATGCCAAGTAAATTCTGGATCTACCTTATCAGTTAACCAAGTTGGAACAGGCAACAGTCACACAACAGAAAAGAAAATATGCTGCCCAAATTGTTCTGCTTTCACTTATTTTTGGACTATTAATTACTAAAGAAATGATGGTTTTAATGTATACATTAAATATTAATATATAATTTTTATAATATATATTATATACAGTATTATTATATAAAATTATATGATATATAAATTTTTATGTTTATAAAGATTTTGTAAGCATTTTCTATTGTTGTATAACATATTTCCACAAATGAGAAATTTAGGTATGACTTAACTGGGTTCTCTGCTCAGGATTTTCAAAGACTGAGAACAAGGTGTTGACTGGACTATATTATCGTCTAGAGGTGTGATTAGGGAAGAATCAGTTTCCAATCTCATTCAGGTTGTTAAGAAAATTCAGTTCCTTGAGTTTGTTTATAGGACTCAGAATTTTAGCCACTGGTGATTTCCTGTCGTGGCTCTCTCTACAACAGGAAGAGCTTCTTAAGTTCAATAAGAAACAGCCTTCAGCTATTTCAAGACTTTTTTAAGGACTCACCTGTTTAACTTAAGTGAACTGACTAGGAACTTTAATTACATCTCCAAACTATCTTGATCTTTGTCATATAGATCATAATGAGAGTGATACTCCATCATGTCCACATGTCCTGCCCACATCCAAGGAAAAGGGATCATGCATATCATCAAAGATAGAATTCTGCCTATCACAACGTTTGCTTTTAATTTTCCATACAAAGTCAATTTAAGCCATCTAATAACAAAGCTTTATTAGATTACCATATGAAAATACTGAAAATATAGTGGCTAATGCAAAAGCAAGCTTAGTTTCTTACTCTTTTTGAGGAAGAAATCTGCAGTCTCAATGGGTTAAAATCAAGGTGTTGGCAGTGCTATGTTCCCTCCTGGGAGCACTAAAAGATAATTAGTTTTCTTGCTTTTTTCCAGTTTCCAGAGGCCGCTTTCAGGTCTTAGTTCATGCTTGCTTCTCATTTTCATTGCCAGCAATGGCCAGTTGAGTCTTTCTCTCTCATTGCTTATCTTTCTCTGTCTCTGCTTCTCCCTTTCCTGCTTATAAGGACCATAGGATTACAATGGAATCACCTGGATAATATAGGCTAGACTCTCCTTCTCAGAGTCAGTATATTGATGACTTTAATTCAATTTTCATCCTATTTCCTCCTTGCCATGTAACATAACATCTTCAGAGTTTCTGGTGATTGGGATGTAGATATCCTTGAGTTTGTTTATATCATCTGAGTTCTGATGCAGTATATTTTATTTTATTTCATTTTATTTTTTAAATAGGGGTAAGGATAAAATGACTGACATTTTAACAAGTACTTAAAGCCTGAGTTAGGCTACAGTGATAAATTAGTATCCCTGGGAGTTTTAAAAGCAAGGGGAGTCTATTCCACTCCCTAGCTTTTTTCCACAAGCTGCCACAGGATTCTCATTAAAACAAAAACAAAAACCTAGAGGAGAGTTGGGGGCCTTAGAGAGACATTTTTAGTGGTGGTGTAAGGCTTATTACCAAGACCCAAAGATAGAGCTAGAGTAACTATAGAAATCCCTGTATGGTCCAGGCCCCGCATGAGTGAAAGATAGGCATGAAACCTGCTGGTGCCCTAAACTTTTCTCTGATAAGAAACAAAGATATCTCCTTATGTAAGAGGAACAAGCAACATTTTTGTGCTCCAGATCAGACCCTGCTCCCACATGAGGTGAAAATCAACTGCTACTGGAGAGAAGAAAAAAAAAGAAAGAAAACCTACGCACAGCCTACTCCCTGATCTGCCATGAGACAAGTGTTGGCTGTCACCTTCCACAATCTGTGATAGTACTAGCCAAAAGTCTTCTGATGGTTGGAGACCAGGGGCAGAAAATCCTTTCGTGGCCAGGACATTGCAGTGATTGAAAATAGAGGTATGTTTCTCCAGAGGATGGATAGAAATTGGTTGGCTACAGGAACACATTGATACAAGCCAGAGTTTCACTGCTCCATAGGAAGGGACAAAATTCTTAGCCCCTGCCCTTGGATAGAGGCAGAGGTTGGAGCAGGAGTACTGAGAATGACTCCCTTCTGAGGCACAGGCTGAGAGGGCTTGCTTATGAGAGACTGGAAAAGGAGAGTCAAGAAATGTAAGGAATAGGGGTGCCTGAGTGGCTGAGTGGTTAAGCATGTTTTCAGCTTAGGTCATGGTCTCATGGATCCTGAGATCAAACCCTGAGTTTGGCTCCAAGCTCAGTGGGGAGTTGGCTTGAAGATTCTCTTCCTCTGCCCCTCTCCCCACTTACACTTGCTCTCTCTCAGATAAATAATTTTGTAAAAAAAAGTAATGATTAATATATAATACAATATAAAATATAATGAATAATATAAGATAATACAATAACATAATGAAAAATGGGAATATAACACTGAGATTGTGTTAATACTTAGATTCTGTACCCAAATTTGCAATGTTCATCTTGCACCTCCAGTTACATAGATTCACCACTCACCACTAGTCTTTTTGTTGAATTTTTATTTTTTTATTTAATTAGCTCTTGCTTAGCTTGATTCTTCGAGGAAGCTCACTAAAAATTTCTTCTATTATTTGTACAGTCAAAACTACTTTTCTGTTGCCTACATTTAGGCATGTATGGAATGTATGAAATCCTTGGATCACTTTTTTTCTCCTACAGATTTAAGGGAAATTGTTCCACTGCCTTCTAGCTTTGGCATTTATTCTGAAGAAGTCTAAGACCAGCTTTAACTCTGTAAATAACATAGTATTCTTTCTTGCAGCACAAGCAAGAGTTTTTATGTATTTTTTGATACTAATTAAATTTATGGCATATGATGTAGGATTGATTCTTCTGAATCCTAATACACTCAAGACTTCTGTATTATAGGAAGCTTTTCCTTTCCTTTCCTTTCCTTTCCTTTCCTTTCCTTTCCTTTCCTTTCCTTTCCTTTCCTTTCCTTTCCTTTCCTTTCCTTTCTTTTTTTTCTTTCTTCTTTTGTTTTAATTATATCTCTATATATCCATAACATTTCTTACTATTACTTTCAGTTTTCTCTGGATACTCCAATTGGACAAAGTATTGGAGTTTCTGATGGCTTTGAAATGGTCATGTGAGTAATTGTGCTCACTTCTAGATTTGTTCATATTATAGAAATTCACTTTCTTGTTCCCATTCAAACTTAAACCTAACTCAATTGTATTTCTTTTATTCATGTTGCATATTTCTTTAGATCATAAGCTGGTCTTAGATTTTTAATTTTTTTAGGTTTTTTTTTTTTTGGTAAATATTCATTACAACTGACAGTGATATTTTATAAGAGCTTCAGTTTTGAATGGAAATCTTTCAGGAATTTGCCAGGAACTATTTCAGGAAAGATTGAACTATTCTCATGATCCCAAATTCTGTGTGTATGATTAGCCTTGATTTCATACGTGACAATAGGGAAAACCCTAAACCATGATCTCATTTTCATAAATAAAATTGTCTAAATTCTTCTACCACCACAGTAAGAATTTTCTATGAGATTCTTCATTTAGTTCCACCATTTCTTGTTTTTAGTAGCAAAGCCAAATTCACTCCTGTTATCAGATTATGCACCTTTTTTTTCATCTTTGCATACAACAGGTTTAAGAAAACAGTAGGCTCCCAGAAACAAAAGAGAGAATTGCTGATCTTTGCAGTCTCACTCAAAATTACAATCTGAAAACTGACTTAATTTTAACTCAGGGCTAAGGACAATTATCATAGTAAATTAGATTGTACTCCAAATGTGATTTTATAAAAAGTATTTAAAATATAGTTGACAGAATACTATAACACAAACTCACTCAATTATTTCCTTGTTGTTCTTCTATTTGACAATAGAACTATTTGTCAATAGTTCTGCATATTGTTACCTTTTTCAGCTTATACAAAACCATCTAAAATCTCCATTCTGACCTACTTAAACTTTGGTTATGGACAAGAAAAGCTAATTGAACCCTATTATTTGTCAGATTGTTGTTGTTTTTAATAAATTCTATTTGAAGGCTTACCCCATCAAAATAAATTCCTCTCCTCTTGATTGATGCACAAACACATAACTTAATCTGACTAAAATCTATCTATATTTTAAGGCTGACATCAGTTCTTTTTAAAAATTTTCCTATTATTCCATATCAATTGATCCTAACTCATTTTAATGCCCAAAGTTCTGACAATTTTGCTCATACAAATCTGATTTTGATTAATAATATTTTAAGAAACTTGCTCTATGACACACTCTTGACCAGAATTTGAGAATCTTGTTGAACGAAGAGACACTCATTGCATTGAGCCCCACTCCAGCCATTAAGCCCCACTCCAGTTCTTTCCTTTCAGAGAAATGTGAAGATGTTTTTTAATGAAAGGATGTAAGAAATGTGAAGTTTTATTCTGATAGTAAGTACCTTCTTCAGCACTGGATATTTTACAGAAATAAAGTATATCGATCTCTTATGTTCATTGTAGGAAAATAAACAAAGAGATATATTAATTCAAAACTGTATTTGTTATTTTCTACATGTAACTCACTGTGTTCTGCATCTGGTTATACTAGAGTTAAAGCTGTTCTCTCTCCTCATAAAACTTATCATTTAGTGAGAAATAAAAATCAAATCCTTAAGTAACTATACATTTTTAATTGTGGAAAAATATAAAGAAAAGACAAAACTGTAAGAGGGCATTAACACTTAGATTTAAATTAATATAAGAGTAGAAAAGGATTACTGAAGTAATAAATTTCAGCTAGAATCATAAAAATGACTAGATTTTATTTTGGATAAGAAGGGGTAGAAAGGGGAAAAGCATGCATTTTCTTACCTCTCTATAATTCTTTATAAACCCATCAACTTAACATTGCTACAAAACAATAAAATACACAATATTGATCAATGGATATTATATTGACATAAAATATTAAACAATTATCTGTAACTTGGAACAGTGATTAGATTATTAGCTTTCAATCATGCTAATACCTACAACTAATCAATGATGAAACATTAGTCGTTTGGTTTAAGAAAGAGATGTAATTAAACATAAAATGGAATAGATTTTTTTCCAGCATTATATTTCTAAAACGTTTAAAAATAGTCGTCCTAACCCAGTAGTTTTGTTTTTGTTCTGACATTTCTGTTTATTTTATATTTGACCTGAAAGCTGATCAAGTGATTCACTAGGTGAACATGGAAAGCTCCCAAGCAAGTAATCTGGTAATGACTTGTGAAACTTCCCTCTGTGGTCACAAAACAATAAGTGGGAAAGACTATGGCAGATTTAATACTTTATTTTCTATTCTTAGTCTGTAGCTATGCGATCTTATTTACTTATTTATTTAAGGAGGGAATCTCTTTAAACATTTACTCTGAATGATTTATTTTATATGCCACTCTTTAAGATTCTCATTTTATATATTATAATGTGCCATGTGCATGTTTCAATTTATTTTTTATGTTCCAGCAAAAAGCCATTAAACATCTCTCTCTCTCTTAACCATCTACCTACCTATCATATATCTGTTATTACCTATATGTTTCTATCTTCTAACTATCCAAAAATGTATTTCCTTTTTCACAAAGGCATTTTGAACATAGAGGTAGATTTTTCTCAAAATGAAATGAGATATAAAATACAAAATGCAATAAATAAAGTTTTATGCACTGAGGTAGTTTAATAAAAATATGAATTCTATACCAAATAATAAAAATCATTTGAGTATATATGTAGCTTATACTTGTGAATATTTAGCATGTTCATATTTTATGCATTATATATATATACACATACATATATATGTATAAGTCACAGTATGGTAGGATAGTCAAAGTATATTATAACAAGAATTAAATAATTGTGGAGGAGGAGTTAAGATGTTGGAGTAGTAGGAAGACATGCTGCTAGCCTCACTCCTTGAACATAGCTGGAAAACAAGGAAATTGATCTTAGGACAGAGAGAACAAACTGCACAACTAGAGGGAAAAAAGAGGCCACTTTATGGGAAGTAGGAGATGTGGAGATATGATTTAGGGGGGAAATAAATCACCTGTTCTGTGAGGGGAAAAAAATTGATCAGGGAGAGAGAAGAGAAAGAGAGATTGAGTTTGTGATTAAGCAGGATTCAGGGCACTGCACAAGAAAAGCACTTCCTCCAAACCATTGTCAGGGTAAATGAGAGAGGCTGATGATCACAAGTTTTTATAAACAGTGGTGCTTAAAGGCTTGAATTTTCAGAAATCTATGCCATCATGAGGTTGGAGCCTGGTAGGTGTAGAGGCATTCCTGTGGAGAAGGAGGGCAGTAGCCCAGGACCAGTCAACATGGTCTGAGGATCCCCTGCATCACTCTGGGAGAGACAGTCTCCTTCTTGGAGTGCATTTGGGAGAGGTGGCATTGCCCCTCTAAGGACAAAATTGCCAGTGGATCCCACCACACTGCCTTATTCATTAGCATAGGGGCAGAGTCAGCTGCTGAGGGCAGCTAACTTGGGCACAACTTTTGGTGCACTTTACTATATACTCCAAGCCCCTGTACATTCATGAAACTGTCTTTCTGGGACAAAACAGCATGAGTGCAGCAATACCCTCCTCCAGAGGATCAGCATGGGTCTATGCAACACCAAGTCCCTAAAATTTGGAGTTGTGAAACCTGGGTGGAGCACCTGAGATCATGTAAGAATACTGTGCTGCCAAGTGGGCAGATGGCTCAGACATACACAAGGTGAAGGCAGGGATTGAGGGAAGCCTGGGACAAATGAGGGGAGATTGTTTACTCTTTTGTGAGGGCTTCATGAATAAGCTACCAGTTGAACTCCCTCTCTGGCAATGAGAAAGCTAGCTGATGCCATTTTTGCCCTCACCCATCAGTAGGGACAGATATCAGCAAGCAGCACAGTACCTACAGTGGAGCTAGAACCACTTACAACAAGCCCCACCCCCTGAACTCCTTAATTGCTTTTTTTATTTTTTTATTTTTTTTTTATTTATTTATGATAGTCACAGAGAGAGAGAGAGAGGCAGAGACATAGGCAGAGGGAGAAGCAGGCTCCATGCACCGGGAGCCTGACATGGGATTCGATCCCGGGTTTCCAGGATCGCGCCCTGGGCCAAAGGCAGGCACTAATCCACTGCACCACCCAGGGATCCCCTTAGTTGCTTTTTTAGAAAGGCAAATATGCCCGAGAATCAGAGAAGCAGCTGGCCCCTCCCCCAAAAGATCAGTCTAAACCCCTCGCACCCATCAAATCTACTGACCATGTAGTGCTGCATAGCTTCAGCATTAAGGGAAATAAGATCTAGCCTCTTTTAACAAGCAGAACAAAATACACCTATTTAACAATCGCCACACAATGGACAAGGCCCAAACACTTCCCACTGCAGGCAAGGAAACTTTGCAAAAGACTGACCTGAAAGAGTAGACAAAACACAAAGCAGAGTACACAAAGCATACACCAGAAACAACTTCTGAAGAGGCAGTATATGACCTCTTCTTACTATATACATTACTCTCAGAAGCAGGAACCATAACAGGCAAGCTCTCCTTAAACACAGAAGACAGAGACCTAGACAAGATGGAGGAATTTATTCCAAAAGAAGCAATAAGAGATGATAATTAGAGATGTAATCAAAACTGATGTAAGTAATATGCTTGAACCGCCATTTAAACAACAATCATTGGGATACTAGCTGGACTTGATAAAAGCATAGAAGACACCAAGGAATCACCACAGAGATAAAAGACTTAAAACTAGTCAGGCTGAAATAAAAAATGTTATAACTGAAATGCATATCTGGTTATAATGACCACAAGGATGAAAGAAGCATAAGAACAAAACAATGATACAAAAGATAAAATTATGGAAATAATAAAGCTGAAAAGAATAGGGAAAGAAAAATATCATGAATGCAAACTAAGGAAACTCAGTGACACCATAAAGAATAATAGCTTTTCTTTCACCATAAAGAATAATAGCTTTTGTTTTAGAAGAGCCCCAGAAGAAAGGAGGAGAAAAGGGGAAGAAGGGTTATTTTAACAAATTACAGCTGAAAGCTTCCCATTTCTAGGAAAGAAAACAGATACCCAAATCCAAGAAGCACAGAAAATTGTCACCAAAATCAACAAAAGCAGGCTGATACTAAAACGTAGCTTAGTAAAATTTGCAAAATTCGGAGATAAGGAAAGAATCCTGAAAGCAGCAAGGTAAAGGAAAAGAAATCTCTAACCTGTAAGGAAAACAATAAGGTTAGCAACAGATGTCTCTACAGAAACTTAGCATGCCAGAAGAATGTGGCAGGATATATTCAACATGCTAAATGGGAAAAATATGCAGCCAAGAATACTTTATCCAGCAAGGCTGTCATTCAGAATGGAAGGAGACGTAATTTCCTAGACAAATAAAAGCTAAAGCAGTTTGTGACCACTTAACCAGTCCTACAAGAAATGTTAAAGAGTACTACTCTTTGAGTAGGAAAGACCAAAACAACAAAGGTGGAGATGAACAGAGAAAATCTCCAGAACACTGACTTTACAGGAAATACAATGGCACTAAATTCATATCTATCACTAATCACTCTGAATATAAATGAACTAAATGCTCCAATCAAAACATATAGGGTATCAGAAAACATAAAAGAAAAATAATACCTATCTATATCCATATGCTGCTTACAAAAAACTCATTTTAGAACTAAAGACACCTGAAGATTGAAAGTGAGGTATTAATAATCATTTATCATGCCAAAAGATGTCAAAAGAAAGGGAGAGTAGTCATACTTAAACCATACAAACTAGATTTTAGACTAAAGATTATAATAAGAAATGAAGGGCACTATATCATATTATCCAACAAGAAGATCTAACAATTATATATATATTTATGCCCCCAACTTAGGAGCACCCAGATATATAGATCAACTAATAACTAACATAACGAAACTCATTGATAAAAATATAATAGTAGTAGTGGGTTTTAATACTCCACTTATAGCAATGGACTGATCATCTAATCAGAAAATCAACAAAGAAACAATGGCTTTGAATGACACAGTGGACCAGATGGACTTCACAAGTATATTCAGATCACTTCATCCTAAAGCAACAGAATACACATTCTTTTCAAGTGCACATGGGACACTCTCCTGAATAGATCACCTACTGAGTCACAAGTCAAGGCCTCAACAAGGACAAAATAATTGAGATAATACTATGCATATTTTTAGACCAGTATGCTATGAAACTTGAAGTCACTAATAAGAAAAAATTTTGAAAGACCATAAATACATGTAGGTCACAAAACATCATACTATAGAATGAATGGGTTAAACAAGAAATTAAAGAAGAAATTATAAAGTACATGAAAGCAAATGAAAATGAAAACACAACAGTCCAACACCCTTGGGATATGGCAAAAATGGTCATAAGAGGGAGGTATATAGCAATAAAGGCCTACATCAAAAGCAAGAAAAGTCTCAAAGACACAACCTAACTTTACACCTAAAGGAGCTAGAAAAGGAACAGCAAATAAAGCTTAAGTCCAGCAGAAGAAGGGAAATAATAAAGATTTGATCAAAAATAAACAATATAGAAAGAAAAACACAGTATAATAGATCAATGAAAGTAGGAGTTAGTTCTTTGAAGGAATTAACAAACTTGATAACCCCAAGCCAGATTTACCAAAAAGAAGAGAAAAGACCCAAACAAACAAAATCATGAATAAAAGAGGATAGATCCAACTAACAACACAGAAATATAAAAAATTATAATAGATTATTAAGACAAGTTATATACTAACAAACTGGGCGATCTGAAGAAATGGATAAATTCCTAGAAACATACAAACTACCAAAACTGAAACAGGAAGAAATAGAAAATTTGAACAGACCCATAACAAGCAAAGAAATTGATTGAATCAGTAATTAAAAATCTCCCAACAAACAAAAGTCCAGGGCCAGATGGTTTCCCAGGGCAGTTTTACCACAAATTTAAAGAGTTTATAACTAGTCTTCTCAAACTATTCTAAAAAATAGAAATGGAAGGAAAATTTCCAGACTCATTTTATGGTGTGAAAATTCTCAACAAGATACTAGCAAATTGAATCTAACAGTACTTTAAAAGAATTATTCATCACAATCAAGTGGGATATATTCCTGGGCTGCAGGAGTGGTTCAATATTTGCAAAACCAACATGATACACCACATTAATCAAAGAAGGGATAAGAACCCTATAGTCTTATGTTTCCTAATAGATGCAGAAAATGCATTTGACAAAAACAGCATCCATTCTTGATAAAAACTCTTGAAGTAGGGAGAGAGGAAACATATCTCAACATCATAAAGGACATATATGAAAAGATTCACAGCTAATATCATCCTCAATGGGGAAAAACTGAGAGTTTTTCCCTAAGGTCAGAAACATGATAAGGATGTCCACTCATCATTGTTATTTAAAATGGTACTGGAAGCCCTAGTCTCAGCAATCAGACAACAACAGCAACAACAACAAAAACAAAAGGCATTCGAATAAAAAAGCTAGAAATCAAACGTTCACTATATGCAGATGACATGACATGATAATCTGTGTAGAAAACCTGAAAGATTCCACCAAAAAAACCGCTAGCACTGATTCATGAATTCAGCAAAGTCACAGTATACAAAGTCAATCTGTAGAAATCTGTTGCATTTTTATACACTAATAATACAGTAGCAAAGGAGAAATCAAGGAGAATCAATCCCTTTTATAATTGCACCAAAAACCATAAGATATTTAGTAATAAACGTAACCAAAGAGGTAAACAATTTGTACTCTGAAAACTATAAAACATTTATGAAAGAAATTGAAGATGAGACAAAGGAATGGAAAAACATTCTATGCTTGAGGATTGGAAGAACAAATGTTGTTAAAATGTCTATACCACCCAAAGAAACCTACACATTTAATGCAACCCCTATCAAAATACCACCAGCATTTTTCACAGAGCTAGAACAAATAATTCTAAAATTTGTATGGAACCACATAAAATCTTGAATAGGCAAAGCAATCTTAAAAAAGTAGAGTGAAGTTTGGGGCATTACAATTGTGGACTTCAAGTTATATTTCAAAGCTTTAGTCATCAAGATAGTATGGTCCTGGTACAAAAATAGACACATAGATCAATAGAACAAAATAGAAAATGCAGAAATGGACCCACAACTATATGCTCAACTAATCTTCAACAAAAAGGAAAGAATATCCAATGGAAAAAAGTCTCTTCAACAAATGTTATTGGGAAAACTGAACAGCAGCATGCAGAAGAATGGAACTGGACCACTTTCTTACACCATACGCAAAAATAAATTCAAAACGGTTGAAAGACTAAATGTGAGACAGAAAACCACCAAAATCTTAGTGAAAAACACAGACAGCACCCTCTTTGACATTGGCTGTAACAACTTCTGACTAGATACATCTTGGGAGGCATGGCGGGGAATAAGAACAAATAATAAACTATTAGGACTTAATCAAGATAAAAAGCTTCTGCACCACAAAGGAAATAACAAAACTAAAAGTCAACCTATAGAATTAAGGAAAAGATTTGCAAACACCAGATCTGATGAAGGGTTAGTATCCAAAATCTATGAAGAAATGATCAAATTCAACACCCATTAAACAAATAATCCAGTTTAAAAATGGGCAGAACATGAATAGACATTTTTCCAAGGAAGACGTCCAAACAGCCAACAGACACATGATAAAATGCTCAACATCACTCATCTTTAGGAAAATGTAAATCAAAACTACAATTAGATACTACCTCATAGGGGATCCCTGGGTGGCTCAGCGGTTTGGCTCCTGCCTTTGGGCTCAGGGTGCGATCCTGGAGTCCCACTTCGGGCTCCTGGCATGGAATCTGCTTCTCTCTCTGCCTGGGTCTCTGCCTCTCTCTCCCTCTGTGTCTATCATGAATAAATAAATAAAATCTTTTTTTTTAAAAAATGATACTACCTCATATCTGTCAGAATGGCCAGTTAACAACATGGGAATCAATAGATGTTGGCAAGCCTTAAAAAAAAAAAAAAAGAATTAAATTTTACCATTTCCAATTATTTGGATGGAGATACAGTATACAGTATATTTTGCTAAGTGAAACAAATCAGTCAGAGAAAGACAAATATCTATGATTTTACTCATATGTGGAATTTACAAAACACAACAAATGAACAAATGAACATATGGGAAGGGGGAAAAAGAGAAGGAGGCAAACCACAAGAGACTCTTAACTAGAGAGAACCAACTGAGTATTTTTTTTTTTTTTTATGATAGTCACAGAGAGAGAGAGAGAGGCAGAGACACAGGCAGAAGGAGAAGCAGGCTCCATGCACCGGGAGCCCGATGTGGGATTCGATCCCGGGTCTCCAGGATCGCGCCCTAGGCCAAAGGCAGGCGCCAAACCGCTGCGCCACCCAGGGATCCCCGAACTGAGTATTGATGGAGGGGAGGTGGGCAGGAGATTGGCTAAGTGAGTGATGTGTATTAAAGAGGACACTTGATGTGAGGAACACTGGATTTTATATGTAGGCAATGAATCATTAAATTCTACTCCTGAAATAAACAAAAAAATTAAATAATTGCAGTAGTGAAGACAATGAGAAAAAAAAAGTATCAATAGATGTTAAAAGCAAATGAAGTGTCCTCTAATGAGATAGCATGGATTTTAGTATGGTCATTGGAAATGTTACAGATCAGTGAGGAATATATTAGAGATAAATTTATAAAGACATTAAGAAAGATAAAAATTTAAAATAATTTAGGAAAAAAATAACAGTGACAGATGAGATTGAACTGAAAGTTTCACTCAAGTTGATGGAATGAAACATATTTATTGTCTAAAGAGAAATAGTATAGAGGCAACTGGGTGGCTCAGTGGTTGAGCATCTGTCTTTGGCTCAGGTTATGATCCTGGGGTCCTATGATTGAGTCCCACATCAGGAGCCTACTTCTCCCTCTGCCTATGTCTCTGCCTCTCTGTGTCTCTCATGAATAAATAAATAAAATATTAAAAAATAAAGGGAAAGAGTATAAGTTTTGCACCTCATCATGTCACTGCTGCTTTAAAAAACCTGTATCCTAGTGACTTCTTTGGATGAAGATGGAGTAGGATCTTTTTTTTTATTTTATTTTATTTATTTATTTATTCATGAGAGACACACAGATAGAGATAGAGAGAGAGACACAGGCAGAGGAAGAAATAGGCTCCATGCAGGGAGCCAGATGTGGGACTCGATCCCAGAACTCCAGGATCATGCCCTGGGCCAAAGGCAGGCACAAACCGCTGAGCCACCCAGGGATCCCCGATGGAATAGGATCTTAAACTTGCCTCCTTCCATGGATACAGGTAGATATCACTTACATCAGAGCAAACAATCCAGAAAGTCCAAAGACTAGCCAAAGAAACTCCACAACTAAAGGTAAAAAAGAGAAACCACATTGGAGAATGTAGCAAGGGCAAGAACTCAATGGAAACTTAAACCGCATGAGTCTAACCACCTGGGGGAAGGAGCTGAAAGTACAGGGAGGGGAGAAACAGACTAGTATACTGGGGAGCCTACAAAGGGAAAGGAATCTCCATAACAGTTGGCTTTGAAAATCAGAGGGGCTGGGCATCCGGGATGGCTCAACAGTTTAGCACTGCCTTCGGCCCAGGGTGTGATCCTGGAGACCAGAGATGGAGTCCTAAGTCGGTTTCCCTGCATGGAGCCTGCTTTTTCCCTCTGCCTGTGTCTCTGCCTTTCTCTCTGTGTCTGTCATGAATAAATAAATAAAATCTTTAAAAAAAATCAGAGGGGCTGATATTCATGAGTCCTTACATCTAGAGGGATTTAAATCCTAGAACTTTAAAAATCAGCTGGCTCAGCTCTGATTAGTGGTTACCTGGAAGGGGCAGGGGGTTGGAAAAAAAAATGGATAATCAAGGGGCATAAGGTAATTATTTGAGGTGATAGATATGTTCAATGCCCTGACCGTGTGATAGTTTCACAGATACATACATATGTCAAAAATAATAAAATTGAACACTTAAAAAAGAAGCTAAGCCTCTGCCCTTAGCAGAGCAAATAGTCCATCCAGATACTACTCAGATACTTGGCACTAACAGGAGGGAGAATTAGTTACTAATCTCAGAGTTCACTGAGAGGCCTCTCCAGAAACAAAGGAGTTGGCAGGCATCATTTCTCTTCCCTGCCCCTCATCTTAAACACAGCCACTTGTAGGAATAAGCACAGCTCAGGCACTCTGCATTCCCTAGCCAGACCTGCCTCAATCCATGTGCTGCAGATTTCCTCCCACAGAAGACCTGCACAAATCTTGCCAATACTGCATCTCCCAACCTCCTCTGAAGGATGTATACACCTTGTTAAAAATGCATTCTTCCCATGTGTGCTTTGCAAAGTGGCTCTGGCTGGCCTGTTGGCAATAAATACTTAAAATGTAGAGGTAAGAGGAGTAAAAAATGGGTTCAAACTAAAGCAGCCACTACCTTAATATAGACTGCTATATGCAGAAGATGTTACCTACAATCCAAATGGTAACCACAAATCAAAAACCACTAATAGATATGCAAAGAATAAATAGTGAGAAATCAGAGTATCTCACTAAAGAAAACCAGCAAATAAGAATGAGAGAAATAGAAGAAAGGGTCAGAAAAAAAAAAAAACACAAAAAACAATCACAAAACAGGTATCAAAATGGCATATATCTATATCTATATAATTATTTTGAATGTAAATGTTCTAAAAGATATAAGACTAAGTTGATGGAATGGAACAAAAAAGCAAGATCCATCTACATGTGTACCTACAAAAAGACTTATTTCAGACTTAAATCACCTGGACATTGAAAGTGAGTGGATAAAGAAATATTTATCATGTAAATAGATGTCAAAAGAAAGTCAGAGTTGCAATACTTATATCAGACAAAATAGACTTTAAAACAAAGACTGTAAAAAGAGACAAAGAAGAACATTATATAATAATAAAGGGGAGAATCCAACAAAAAGATATAGCAATTGTAAATATTTATGCATGCAAAACAGGAGCATTCAAATGCATAACAAGTATAAAGGAGCATGGGGGAGCTAAACAATAGTAATACAATAACGGTAGAGGACTTCCAGACTCCATTTACATTAAGAGACAGATGATCCAAATAGGAACCCAACAAAGAAACAGCGACTTTGAATGATACACTGGACCAGATGTATTTAACAGATATATTCAGAACAAACATTCCATGCAGAATTCCAAAACAGCAAAACACATTCTTTTCAAGTACACATGGAACATTCTTCAAAATAGGTCACATATTGAGCAGCGCAACAAGCCTAAACAAATTAAAAGGATCAAAGTCATACCATGCATCTTTTCTGACCACAACATTATGAAACTAGATTATCAACCACAAGAAAGAACATAAATACAGGAAGACTAAATAACATGGCAGTAAACAACAAATGGCTCAACAAGGAAAGAAAAGAAGAAATAACAAAAGTACATGGAAACAAATGAAAATGAAAGCCCAACAGTCCAAAACCTTGGGGACGTAGCAAAAAAGGTTCTAAGGGGGAAGTTTAGAGCAGTACAAGCCTATGGCGAGAAGGAAGAAAAATCTCAAAGAAACAATCTAAACTTACACCTAAAGAATTAAACAAATAACAAACAAAATCCAAAACCAGTAGAAGGAAGGAAATGATAAAGATTAGAGTAGAAACAAATGATATAGAAACTAAAAAAAATAAAAATAAGAAATATAAGAATCAATGTCACCAGGAGATGTTTCTTTGAAAAGATCAAGAAAATTGATAAACCTTTATCCAGAATCATTTGAAAAGGACAAAAATAAATGAAATCAATAAAGAAAGAAAAGAAATAGCAACCAACACCACAGAAATATACACAATTGTAAGAGAATATTATGAATAACTATGCCAATAAATTGGGCAATCTAGAAGAAATGGATAAATATCTAGAAATATGTAACCTACCAAAACTGAAGCAGGAAGAAATATAAAATTTGAACAGACCAATTCCCAGCAAGAAGACTGAATCATTATTCAAAAACTCCAGTACCAGAGACCTTCACAGGTGAATTCTACAAAAACCTTTAGAGAGGAGTTAATACTTCTTCTCAAACTATTCTAAAAAATTGAAGAAGGAAAAGTTCCAAATTCATTCTATGAGGCCAGTATTAACCTGACACCAAAACCAGAAAAAAAGCATCACTAAAAATGAGAATTCCAAGTCTGAGTCTCCAATGAACAGGAGTGTAAAACTCCTCAACAAAATATCACCCAAATAAATTCAACAATACATTAAAAGAATTATCTACCATGATGAAGTGGGATTCATTCCTGGGTCACAAATATGGCTTAATATTCACAAATGAATCAACATCAAAAACATCAAAAAGAGAAAGAATAATAATAATAATAAAACATGATCATTTCAACAGACACAGAAAAAGCATTTGACAGAGTAAAACATCCATTCATGACAAAAGCTCTCAATAAAGTAGGTTTAGAAGAAACATACCTCAACATAATTAAAGATCGTATATGAAAAACCCACAGCAAGCATCATACTCAATGGGAAAAAAATGAGAGATTTTCCTCTACAATCAAGAACAAGACAAGGATGTCCACACTCATCACCTTTAGTCAACATACTACAAAGAAGTCATAGCAATAGCAATCAGATGACAAAAATAAATAAAAGGCATCCAAATTGCAAGGAAGAAGTAAAACTTTTACTAGAACTGATCGATGAATTCAGTAAGTTTATAGGACAGAAAATCAATGTGCCAAAATCTGTTGCATTTCTATATACAATAAAGCAGTATAAAGATAAATTAAGGAAACAATTCCATTCACAACTGCACCAAAAGCAATGACACCTAGTAATAAAGCTAACCAAAGAGGTAAAATAATTGCACTCTGGAAACTATAAAACACTAATGAAAGAAATTGAAGATGATACAAAGAAAGGGAAAAAATTCTATCCTTATAGAATGGAAGAAAAGTTATTGTTAAAATATATATACTACCCAAAACAATCTACATATTTAATGCAATCCCTATCAAAATACCAGTAGTGATTATCACATAACTAGAATAAATAACTCCAAAATTTATATGGAACTATAAAAGACTGCAAACAGTCAAAGTAATTTTGAAGGAAAAAAAAAAAAGATAAGTTGGAGGTATCAAAACTCCAAGCTCTAAGTTGTTACAAAGCTGTATTCATCAAGATAGTGTGGTTCTGGCACAAAAATGAGACATATAGGTCAATAGAACAGAATGGAAAACTCAGAAATAAATCCATGATTATATATGGTCAGTTAATCTTTGACAAAGCAGGAAACAACATCCAATGGGAAAAAGTATCTTCAACAAATGATTTTTAGAAAACTGGTCAGTTACATGAAAACAATGAAGCTGGCCCATCAGCTTATACCAAGAATAAATTTAAAATGGATTAAACACCTAAATATAAGATCAGGAACCATAAAAATTTCAGAAGAGATTACAGGCAGTAATGTCTCTGGCATTAGCTATAGCAACACTTTTATGAGTAGGTCTCCTGAGTCAAGGGAAACAAAAGCACAAATGAAATATTGGAACTACATCAAAATACAAAGCTTCTGCACAACAAAGGAAACAATCAGTGGAACTAAAAGACAACCTACAGAATGGGAGAAGATATTTACAAATGACATATCAGATAAATAGTTTGTATCCAAAATATATACAGAACTGATACAATTCAACACCAAAAATAATTGTAACAACCCACTTTAAAAATGGGCAGAAGACATGAACCGAAGTTTCTCCAAAGAAGACATCCGGATGGCCAATAGATAAATCAAAAGATGCCCAACAACACTCATTATCAGGGAATTACAGACTAAACTATAATGAAGGCCTGGGTGATTTAGTTGGTTAAACGTGGGGATTCTTGATTTCTGCTTCCATCATGATCTCAGAGTTGTGAGATTCAGCCCTGTGTCAGCTCTGCGCTCAGTGGAAAGTCCACCTGAGATCTCTCCCTCTCGCTTTGCCCCTCCCCCTTCTTCTGCATGCTCTCTCTCTAAAATAAATAAATAAATTTTTTTAAAAAACTGCAATGAGATTTCACCTTATATCTGTCACAATGGCTAAAATCAACACAGGAAACATATACAGATTAGATATAGAGATAGAGGTAGATAGAGGTAGATATATAATGGGATATTATTCAGCTTTATAAAATAATGAAAGTTATCATTTGCAATGAGAAGGATAGAGCTATAGAGTAAAAAATACTATATGATTTCAAACTCATATGTGACATTTAAGAAACGAAAAAGAACAAGGATAAAAGAAGAGGGAGAGAGAGAAACACAAGCCTAGAAACAGATTCTTAACTATTGGGAATAAACTGATGGTTACCAGAAGGCAGGTGAAGGGAAGGGTGAAATAGGTGATGGGGATTAAAGACTGCACTTGTTTTGAGCACTGGGTGATGTATGGAATTGCTGAATCACTTTATCATCCACCTGAAATTAATAATACACTGGATGTTAACTATGTTGGAATTAAAATTTAAAAAGTCTGTATCCCAACATGTATTTAAATATAAACAAATATAAGCATGACTATAATAATACATACTATATTATAAAAATTTATAAGTCTAATTAATCACCAGTACTATTTATGCTTTATATTTATCAATAATGAAATTCTAAGTAATTCAATTAATTTATTCTTATAATTTTCTGATTTTTTTAATTTGAAGCACAAATGATCAGAAATAGTAAGAGAATATAAACCACAATTATAAAAGGCAAACATTCTTTCCTATTTTTCTCCCTACAACTTTATTTTACAAAACATCATTTTGAGCATGCATTTTCTTCATAATTACATAAGTATTTGATAAAATTAAAATAGAAAAGATCAACAGTTTATGAATGACAATAGCAAAAGTTATTTAAGAAATCAATAACCAAGGGATCCCTGGGTGGTTCAGTGGTTTAGCACCTGCCTTCAGCCTAGGGCATGATCTGGGGATCCCTGCATGGAGCCTGCTTCTACTTCTGCCTGTGTTTCTGCCTTTCTCTCTCTCTCTCTCTCTCTCTCTCTCTCTGTCTCTCATGTATAAATAAATAAAACCTTAAAAAAAAAAAAGAAATCGGGGATCCCTGGGTGGCTCTGCGGTTTAGCACCTGCCTTTGGCCCAAGGCGCAATCCTGGAGTCCAGGGATCAAGTCCGCTGTCAGGCTCCCTGCATGGAGCCTGCTTCTCCCTCTGCCTATGTCTCTGCCTCTCTCTCTCTCTGTCTATGAATAAATAATAAATAAAATATTTTTTAAAAAATCAATAACCATGGAAATGACAAAAAATTTAAATTAACATAGATGTGATTGATCTGAGTTAATTTTTAAATATTTTAAAACAACTCTTATAAATTGACATAATATTACCTCATATCTAAGAAAATATTTATCAACACATGAAATAAGGCAAGTGAACTAAAATATAATTAAACTAAATATATAATTTTTTGGTTTTGAACTAAAATATAATTTTTAGTATTTATTTTTGGATAAATATAGCCACCAGACTGGATAAAATGAAAAAGACAGTGTTAGTGAGCATGTGGAGTATCCTGGTTAATATGTTGTTGAGAGTGTGAATTATCATGACCAATTTCAAACTGTTTGCCATTTTCTCCTAAAGTTAAATGTATTCAGACTGTGTGGCCCACCAATTCTAGTCCTAGATTTATCTAACAAAACAGAAGTAGAAATAACACATATTAATAGCAGTACACAAACTGGAAAATTCTAAAATGCTCATAAATGGTAAAACGAATATAAATATTGATTTATAGTCACAAATGAAATTATATGTAGCAATGAGGAAAGACTGACACTTTGTGGAACAATATAACCGTAACCATAACTGTGTAAAGGAAGCAAATTTTTAAAAAACTGAACAATATTACATATGTAGTTGAATTCAGCAAAATTAACCTGTATAATTAGAGGACAGAATAGTGGTTATTGTAGGGATATGGAAAATAATAAGAAGGTACAACAAGGACTTCCAGGCTGTTGAGATACTTTTTTTCTTTTTTTCTTGGTCTAGATACAGGTTTTGATGGTGTTCACTTAGAGAAAATGTGCTGAGTTGGAACATGACACACATATCTTCCTTTTGGCATGCTACTTCAATAAAATTTTTAAATTGAACACATGTTTCTACAACAATGCTTTCCAAATTACTGATAAAACTCTATATATGCTTATAGAAAAGAAATGCTTATTTTCCTTTAAGATTAATATATAGAAATACATGGAAAAATTCTACATAAGATCATCTGAAGCTAATTCTACCTTCCAGATGTCATCAATGCATGTTTTACTGCAAACAATAACATAAAATATTTCTTTTTTATAAGAATATTATATTAAAATAGTTCAAAAATTTTATGAGGAAATGACTAAGTACATTTTATATCTTATTTTAAAATTAAAGATATTTGAACCCCAAAATCCATGCTGGATTTATTTTGCTTGATTTCATTGTCTCCATTGATTGATATGTAAAATATCAGATATGTAAAATCTGATTTTGTTTGATGTTAATAAATGCTGCTCAAAAGTAAACTCTGTCTCTCTTTTTTTTTTTTTTAAGATTTTATTTATTTATTCATGAGAGACAGAGAGAGAGAGGCAGAGACATAGGCAGAGGGAGAAGCAGGCTCTATGCAGGGAGCCAGATGTGGGACTCGATACCAGGTCTCCAGGATCAAGCCCTGGGCCAAAGGTGGTGCTAAACTGCTGAGCCCCCTGGGCTGCCCTGTCTCTTTATTTAAGCCATTACCAAAATGTATCAGAGACTTCACTATAGGAAGTAATCTCACTTTTCTATTGTTTCTATTGTGGCTATTTTTATATGGCTTTTTTCCCTTGCTTACTGTCAACTTCCTAGGGTCCAGGACCATGCTTTGCTTATCTTGTTTTTAATGCCTGCAAGAGTTGACCTCCAGGTATCACACTTAGGAAGTACATTGAAGGAATTATCTTCAGTTTTTGTTTTGTTTTATTTTTAGTTTGGTTTATGAGATACTTAGATTTAGACACTGATGTTTGAAACAAAGGCAGAAGAAAAATGATTAAATCTCCTTACTACCTACAGCCCATTGACAAGTCCTCAAAATAGGCAGAGTGACATTCCTCTTGGGACTCAACTGCCTCAGTGTTAATACTTTCTAAGGGCAGATGGCAATCTTAGCCCAATCCTCAGAATCCTGTAAGTCTACTTTAACATATAAAAATTCCTTTACAAATTTCCTCTATTTCTAAACCTCTCCAAAAATATTGTTGGCATTCATATCCCAAGTATATGGCCCACTGATATACATCTGAAGGGTCTCATTATTCAGGTTTCATTAGATGGTAATAAATGACTTTTCCCAACAATAGCTAGACCCCTCAAGGTCCTGGAAACCTTCCTTCCAAATTCCTTAAAGATTTATGCTATCCCTAACTCCCTCCTAACTTGAAAGTGTATAATGGGCCACTCCTCATGACCCCAGGGCAGCTCTTTCTGCCTAGGAGTCCTGTGCTTGTGCTTTAATAAAATCACCTTTTTGCACCAAAGACATTTCAAGAATTCCTTCTTGGTTATCAGCTTTGAATCCTAAAATTTTTCCCACATCAGACATCACCATGAGTGATGTTTAGAAATAACATTTCATATTTTCTTACTAGGCCAAGTGATTTTAATTGTTTAACTCTTTGAGCCTCAGTTTTCTATAAAATGGTGGTAGTGATACTGTACCCCTTTCAGCGTAGATGTGAAGACAGGATAGAATTAAAGTGTAAAATGTTTGGTGTTTTACTAAACACATGGCAACTAAATAATAAATACCACTTCCCTTGTCTTTCTCTTTTCCCAAAGCCTATCTTTTTTAGTGATATTAGCATTTGAAAAAAAAAAAAAAAAAGGACTTCCCTCATTTTTATTCAATTTATTTAAACTAAACAAAAGACACTGTTAATCCATTTCTCTCACCCCCACCTCTGGCAACCACCAATCTCCTCTCTGGATCTGTGAGCTTGGGTTTTGTTTATTTATTTGTTTAGATTCTATCCACTTACTCATCAATAGACACTTAGGTTGTTTCTATATCTCATTATTGTAATAATGCTATAATAAACATAACAGGCATAACATAACAGGGCAGCTCTTTCTGCCTCTGAGTCCTATCCTTGTGCTTTAATAAAATCACCTTTTTGCACCAAAGACATTTCAAGAATTCCTTCTTGGCTATCAGCTTTGAATCCTAAAATTTTTCCCACATCAGACATCACCATGAGTGATGAGTAACATAACATATATTTTTTGAGTTAATGTTTTCATTTTCTTCAGATAAATATTTGGACATGGAATTCTTGGATCATTTGATATTCTTATATTTAATTTTTTTAGAAACTTCCATACTATTTTCCATAGCAGCTGCACAAAATTACCTTCCCACCAAAAGTACACAAGATTCTCTTTTCTCCACATCTTTGTCAAAGCTTGTTATTTCTTATATTTTTTATAATAGCCATTCAAACAGGTGTGAGGTTATATCTCATTATGGCTTTGATTTATATTTCCCTGATGACTAGGGACATTGAACATCTTTTAATGTACCCATTAGCCATTGCATATCTTCTTTGGAAAATATATACTCAGATTATCTGCCCATTTTAAAATTAGCTTACTTTTTGCTATTAAGTTTTATAAGTTCATTTTTTAAAACTTTTTATTTATTTATTTGACAGAAAGAGCATAGAAGAACAAGCAGAGGAAGTGGCAGAGGGAGAGGAGAAGCAGACTCCCTGCTGAGCAGAGAGCTCAATGGTGGGCTCAATCCCAGGACTCTGGGATCATGACCTGAGCTGAAGGTAGATGATTAACCATCTGAGCGACCCAGGCACCCTGAGTTTTATAAGTTTTTTACATATTTTGGATATTAATTCCTTATCAGATACATGACTTGCAAATATATTTTCAAGTTGATTTTTTTCCTTTGCTATGCAAATGGTTTTTAGTAGCTCCACTTATTTATTTTGTTTTTGTTGCTTTTGCTTTGGTGTTAGATACAAAAACTTATTTCCAAGATGTATGTCAAGGACCTTATTGCTTATGTTTTTTTTCTAGTTTTATGGCTTCAGGTCTTACATTCAGGTCTTTAACCCATTTTGAGTTAACTTTTGTGTATGGTGTAAAATACTGGTCTAGTTTCATTCTTTTGCATATATCTATCCAATTTTTCCAACATCATATATTGAAGAGTATGTCCTTTCCTTATTGTATATTGTCAGTTCCTTTATCTTAAATTAATTGTCCATATATTAATAGGTTTATATCTATTCTATTCTGTTGTTATGTCAGTACCATACTCTTTTAATACTGTAGCTTTATAATATAGTTGGAAATTAGGGAGTGTGATGTCTTTTTCAAGATTGTTTTTTTTTGTTTTGTTTTTTTCTTTTTTTAAAGGTGCCCAGCTTCTTGATCCAGCCCAGTTCTTTTTTTTTTTTTTTTTAATTTATTTATTCATGATAGTCACACAGAGAGAGAGAGAGAGGCAGTGACACAGGCAGAGGGAGAAGCAGGCTCCACGCACCAGGAGCCCGATGTGGGATTCGATCCCGGGTCTCCAGGATCGCACCCTGGGCCAAAGGCAGGCGCCAAACCACTGCGCCACCCAGGGATCCCTTTTTCAAGATTGTTTTGGCTATTTGGGGTCTTCTGTGGTTCCATACAAATTTTAGGATTGTTGGTAATATGTCTGTAAAAATGAAATTGGAATTTTGATAGAGATGGCATTGAATCTGTATAGTGCTTTGGTAAGAAAATAAAGAAAAACAAGCTCTAAGTGGCAATTTCAGAATTTGTATCTGAAGTTTCTTTGGAACAACACTGTAGTTGAAAAGAGGGTTTGTTTTAAAGTCGTTTTTTAAGGAGTGGGAAATATCAGAAAGGGAGACAGAACATGAAAGACTCCTAACTCTGGGAAATGAACTAGGGGTGGTGTAAAGGGAGGTGGGCTGGGGGGGGACTGGGTGGCGGGCACTGAGGTGGGCACTTGACGGGATGAGCACTGGGTGTTATTCTATATGTTGGCAAATTGAACACCAATAAAAAATAAATTTATAAAAATAAAATAAATAAAAATAAAGTTTTTTTTTCTTTTTAATTGCATCTTTATTAGGAGTAGCTTGAAGAGACTGATACATAGTATGCTAAAATATTCTGAACAAGCCCCTTGACAACTTTCATGATATCAGTTTGTGCATTTTTTAAACCTTTTGCTTTAAAATTATGTTTTTAAAAATAATACAGTGTTGTAAAATGTAAGATAAAAAAACATGTAACATCTGCTCACATACCTCATTACTTGAAAGATTTGGGAGATAATTTTCAAGGGGCATTCAAGAACTTATGTTTTCCTACAATGTTATTATTTGCTTTAGAAACTAATGCCACGTATTCCTGACTAGAGCTTCTCCTCATATTCATGCTAGGGAGGGTAAAATTGGGCACTTTCTATCTATAATATAAAAACTAAGGTACTTCTCTAAAAATAAAGACCTTATAATATACCACAGTGGATCAGCAAATGTAGGTAGGTGTTTTCAGGTCTCAGAAGGCATTGAAACAATTCTATAGGTAATTGGCGGCTGACTTTAGAGGCTTGTAGGAGATCTTTTTACTCCTAGGCATTCTCAAAAGCTGAAGGACATGAAGTATAGCTGGTGAATACATCCTGGCTGCCAGTTCTCCATATTCTATTAGTAGTTTAAAAGTTAATCAGCATTCCTGATGAGAGACTGAGGGAAAATCATGACAATCTTCTTCAATTGACACGTTGCTAGGGGCTAACGAACTCTAGGACTAAAATTTGATGTCACCTGAATCAGCTGAAATTTTGGATGAAACATTAACTCATATATAACTTGCTAAACTTTACCATATGTCCAAGGTGAACAATTTGGACCCCAAAGCACAAATATTATTACAAAGGCAACATTAATCAAAATACCCATGAGTTTTGACTTAGTATAAGTTTAAATACAAATAATTTTTATCTAGTCTAGAGCTGACATTTGTAATGATGTTAGAGTGTTTGGCTATATCTACATAGCCAGTATGAAAACCTGGTTCGTGAACTGTATAAGATAAACTTTACAGCTAGATAGGAACATCCCTATGATTATCTCTGGGATTACCCGGAAGTCAACTGAAGACTCTTGTCTATGATAAAGATGAGTTGGGATAGGTAATAATTTTTAACGTGTTCTTTAAAATTTGATACTCCTCTGATAGAACCCAGTACTATTGTTTGGGGATATATAGAAGAATGGCAGACATCTGGCAACCTGATTTCCCTACATAATCTGGGGTGCATTGAAATAAAAAAATAAACAGCAACAAAACAAAACAAGATAAAACTTCTGCTGGAGATATCTTAAAACAAAGATCTTTGTGTACTTTTTGATAGGTACACTTTTTGATCCAGACATGAAGCACATCTTATGAAATTTAGAAAGGACCTGAGGGAGCTATGCTTGTAGATTTCTTGGGATCCATGTGCTTACCTGTCTTCTTTTTCTGTGACTACTCAATTCTTTACCTTAATTAGAATCTTAAATAGTTATTGTCTGTGGAATTTTGTGAGACTTTTTCATTATCCTATCTATGTCAACTTAGCATCAACTGACTTAAGGTAACTATTTCCTATAACCAAAATGGATGCATATGGTTGCATATTTTTGGCAAACTGTGCCCTGCTTAGTTTCATGACTAAATTCATTTGAATTAACTTAGGTCAGAAAAGCCAAGATAGTATCAGTCCACTTATGCAAAATATTTCAAATTTATAGTAAGTCATATTTTACTATAAAAAGCTCTGAAAATTGATGCCAAATGTTACCTTCCTTTATATTAAGGATAGTAGAAGAGGTTAACTTCATTTGCATCTCCACCAATTTCCTAACAAATTAAGTTCTTAGAACCTAAGTTCTAAGCAAAAACAGGCCAAGCCTGTGGCCTGCCATTTCAGCAAGATTGTTGCTTCTAAGCCACCTGCCATGCAGAGTTTATCATAACTTGATAAGTAGGAAAATTTCTATTTCTCTGAAAAAAGGGAAAAGAAAGCCTCAGGGAATATTGGTAAATGTACTAAAGTCATAAAGCCATTACCCAAATGTGAGTTTTCTACCCACAACTAATTCAATGTAGATTCTTTGACAATAATTTCTAATAAAAGTTTTAGTGACTTTAGTTATTATGTTAAGCTGTTAGTAATATTTAAAAAACACAAACTCTAAATTACTTGCATTTGATAAATGCCATCATTTCTAACAGAAAGTTTAATTAACTAAATACAGTAACCTTGTGCCAGACTACGTATTTGATGATTTAATGATCCTGCAATTTAACCAGTTGGTTAATTTATGAATCCTGGATCCAACTTTAGCTAAAGAAAGCTGTACTTCTTCTTCTTTTTTTTTTTTTTTTTCAAAATATCCCCCCACCCAGTATAGTCTGCTGATTGTTTATTTTTCTGAATAAACAGTAGGATTGGTTTTATTTTGTTTTTCTAGTATGTGAAATGACAGCCCAGGTATAAAATCAAACAAGTCACATAACACTAAAAATTAAATTTGGCTTAATCTATTAAGGAAACTTGGGAACAGGTATGAAAAAAATGCCAATATTTCTTCCTGAATTGTTAGTTTTTAATATACTTCACAATACCTGGCAGCAGTTTTCCCAGAGACACTAGATTGACAAGTTAATTATAGAAGATATAAAACTATATGTACAGACAGCAAATCAAATGGGTATTCATTCACTTGGCACTCCACCAGAAAACAGCAGACAACTTTTATTTGAAACTATTTGGGATACAAATCATATAATGCATGACATTGAAAATTCCCATACAAATGCATAGTGAGACTGCCAGCAAGATTACTGATCCACATTCAAACATAAATTTATGGGGAGAAAAAAATTATGATTCAGTTCAAAATAAATTAATTCTCCTATTAGAATGTGCTGTACTATACTATGCTGCATAGTATACTTCAAATTAAATGAGATCACCTTCAAGTTTTAACATTACCATACTGATGTCTTGACATAACTTGAAAGTTATATTATATCCTTTATCATTTTACACCAAAGAGATGCATTTACTGTCAAGAGATTTCTTGATTCACTGTATATGGACCAATGAAAATACTTTTTTCCACCTTCATACAGAAGAGTTCACCTTGCTTTGAAGCCAGTCTGACCTGAAAGTAGACATAAGGGATTCTTGTTTGAATAAATCTATCTTGAAATGATAAAACTTCAAGAAGACAATTATTTCAATAAAAGATGCTGATTTCCATGAAAGCCCCTCTCAGCTACATTGATTATTGGTCTGGCTAGGCATGGTCTTGATATTTCATGTTATTTTGGCTATGAAAGAGTGTTAAAGAAGTACAAAACATATTTTACAAGAACTGCTCTGCTCATCTTAGTCAAAATCATTTCTCCCCAATGTTGTACCATATGTTCTGTGCAGATTGTGCATTTGGCTATTGCTATTAGCCCTTAAAATGGCCTCATATGAAAGAAGCTCACAGGGCACTTTGGGAACTCACATGATGAGTGGATCTCTATCACTCTGAGATATTTTTATTAGAATGACATTACTTTCCTGTCTTTGGCAAACCTACAAGCAGGATAAATTAATGCATTTCAATATAGGATCCTCAGCAGAAGATCTTTACTATATTGCTTAATTCTGAAAAATAGAATCTGGATAATTTTCACTGGAGAAAAACAACAATTCTCAACTTTTCTGTTTGCCTAGCCTCCAGAGCCATCAATTATTAATGTTTAATGAAGAGTGACTATATCCCAGGACATTTTCTAAAAATTTTTCCTGTATTTATTCATATTTTCTTGACATTTCTTTGTGACAAGTCATTTTATTATGATTATTTAGCTTGAGAAATTAAGGTTCAACTAAGTTGAATTCACTTATTTAAGCAAATATATTTTATTCAAGCAAATATTTGAATACCTATGAAAGGCAGACTTATTGGTAAGTAAATGAAGACTAAGCCTTATGGTTCACTTGTAGGGACTCCTTCCAATTCCCTGAAAGGAGACCTAGGATTATGATCAGATGGTTGAACCTCATTTAGTATTTGTAATGTTGAATGCATTTTCCTAAAAGCACTCCCCATTTCTGACAATTGTATACAAATTTCCAGTCATTATCCTAGACACTTGAGATACTTCAGTAAAGAAATAGAGTTCTTATACTCTAGAATAGTTAGGGGACAATAAATAGTAATCACAACAAACAAGAAAATTATATCATATGATAGGTGATAAATGATAAGAAGAGTAAAATTGAAGAGGATTCAGGAGATGAGGAGTGGACTGTGAAGTAGGGAAGATACCTGGTGGCAATTTTAAATAAACCTTTCAGATTTAACAAAGACTACATGGAAGTCAGACAGTTTGCCATGTAAATGCCTAGTGAAATAATTTCTCAGGCAAAGGGACATTCAGTGCAAAAGCTCTAATGCCTCTCCCAAGTTCATGCAACTAGGTAGTGATAGTTGTAGCACACTCTGGTTTCAGACAAATTGATTGAAAAGTCAATTAATAAATGTCTTAGAAAAATCTACGAACCTAAAGAAAATCAAGTGACATAAATATAACACCTGCTCTCAAATAATTGATAATCTTATTGAGAATATATACATATATAGATGCATGACTATAGAGGTAACATAGCCTTATTGTCCAATAACTCCTAAATTGAATCTTAACAGTGACATCCAGAATGCTGCAGAAATCCTCTTGAAAGAGCTGAAGCCTTAAATGAGCTTTGAAGAATCAATACGCTTTGGATAAATAAAAAGGACTTTTTGGACAATGTGAGGTAGTATGCCATCAGATTTATACCCTGGTGTCCAGGATGTCCTATTTGTCCAAAGAGTTGTTTTGTCATACTTTGAAGCCTTTCAGAGATATTACAGATATTTTATCTCCTAGCTATTAGAGAATGCCTGATGTGAGAAAGATATTTTGAATATATTTTTACCATGCTCTCAATCCTCAGAATTTAGAATAGATTCAGAATTTGGCACAAAACGTGATTATGGCCTAGTCTAATTTATGCTAAATGGGAAAGAACATGACTGTTGTATCCAGTGAACTCTTTCATTCCTTCAGTACACTGAAGGGGTGGTGTGCATACGTGTGTGTGTATGTGCATGTGCATGTGTGTGTCCATGTGACTCATCTTCCTTCAATTCAGTGTGTGCCCTGGCTTTTTGAATTCAGTAATAAAATACACAAGGTATAAACCATTATAGATTTCTGCTAGGATGAGCAGGACCTACAGGTGCCTCAGTTCTTGTAAGGCTCCCATCTCCTCACTCCCTCCTGTCCCCTACCAGCAGGCTGGGACTTCTCATATGTGGTGTATTTCCAGGGCTAGGGAATGGCTGGTCTGGGGGTGCGAAGGCAGAGGCTTGGGTAGTACGGGGTTAGCAGCAGCACTGGGGGGAATCTGGTCAGGCACCAGGTGCCTGGGGTGGGGCACCGCTCAGCAGGGCCCCTTGGTCCAGGGCAGGCCCCCTACCCTGCCTACCATACCAACATGGTGCAATAAATAGTGCAATAAATCTGCTAAGCAGTCTATATGACAGCTACCGAGTTCTTTTCTGCATAATAACAGAATGATAAGCTAACAGCACAGTATCTTATCTATTCAAAATAAAATTATTTTAATATTTATTAAAACTATATATTCATCAAATCATTTTTATATGTGGTAGTATACTTAAATCTTTAAAGGATCACTATTATAAATGTTATCAACAAGTAAAACGAGTTTTGTTTATCTACTTATAAAATAACATAGCCTGCTTCCAGTTTGGAATAATCACAAATGATTTGTTAGTTTCGATGATATCCATACTGTTCTACAATCCAGTGTTCTTAGTCATAGGTGATTTAGCCTGTCATCCATTGGGGCACATTTAGAAAGGGAAACCCCATCAAATAGGTAGGAAAGGCTGAGAAACAAACAAGCTCATCGTAGAACCCACCACTGGTATAATAATCCACAATTAAGAGGGAACTCAAAACCCAGAACCTCTCCCTGTAGAGCAAAGGGCTTGTGCTACACACTAGGCACCCCAACTTTTAAGATAAGCAGTTTAGAGATGAGTCGGAGCTTCTCAGAGAACAGAGGTTGGTGAACACCAACTTTGCACTCTCCCTTTGCCTCACATTAGTTTGTCAGTATCTTAGGTAAAGAAGCTTACACCCTCTCTGTTCCCCACATTTTTGCAGCTTCTACAAGAGGACACTTGTGTGTGACCAGCTATGCTTAAACTCATGGGTTTCACAGGAATATAACCAATGGAGAAAAAGGGTTTTGTGTGTATGTGTGGGGGTTTTGTTTTTGTTTTTGTTTTTTTAGTTTTTTTGAAAAACACTTTGAATAGCTACTACCCCCAGGGCACAATAAGAGGTAATAGACCCAAGAGCTCCATCATTCTGTGGGAGAGACCAGTTAGCTTATCATTAAGCTACAGCCTGAGGGAAAGATTTCTAATAAAACACACATCTAAGAGTTGACTGAGACACTATTTTTGTGTTCTCCTGCCACATTCCAAAGTGCCAGCATCTCTCAGAAGGGAGACCTTATATGTGTCTGGTACCCCAGTTGTGGTCTTCTAATTTTTGCAACTGCTACGCAGGGGATGCCTCTTGATTGCCTGGTCTGATGGCTAGTAGGGCTTGCATCCTAGGGTCCTGCGAGACTATCACAGTAAGAGAGACAGTCCTTGTCAGGCTACCAACCCTGGGGCCCTTCACAGACAGCAGACTGAAACACATCTGCAGTCTTTTTGTGGGAGAGACCTACCTGCTAGCCCTGAAGCTTTAGCCTTGGGGGGAGACTTCCTTGTGGCACACAAATAGAGGCTATGGAAGTGCTATCAGGGAACATAGACCAGAGACAGCCAACTCTGTGCTCTTTTTCTACTTTACTGTAGCTCACTAGTATCTCCAAGAAAGGCTTGTATACTCATCTGGAGACTCAGTTTTTGCCACTACTGCCTGGAGAACACCTTTAGACTGTTGTGCCCAAGATTGCGAATCCGAGAAACCACCGAGGAGCCAACACCAATGCAAAGGAACCAGGGTTTATTTACAAGCTCGAGCTTGGGTCCAAGTATACCCGACACAGCGGAGCAGGGACTTGGACCTTGAAGTGGGTTACAGCTGGGGTTTTTATAGGCTGGTCTAGGGGATTTTCAGAAGGGGTGGAGGAATTTCTCCAAGTTCTGTTTACATTCTGATGTGGGGCTTTCAAGGGCATTGAGCTCTGTTCTCATTCTAATATGAGACTTTCTACCACAGGTGTGGGGTCTGTTGTCTTTCTGATAAGGGATTCTCTGCTGAGGGCAATTCTGAGCTCTGTTGTCTTTCTGATATGGGATTCCCTGCCGAGGACTTTGAGGACATTCTGCAGTTTTTCCCATAAAGTTCAGATCTTATTCACAGGGGCCTAAGATGGCTGTACTTGTGCTAATGCTAATCTTCAGGTGGGATGGCCTTAATTTTTCTCGGCCTCCACATAGACTGCTTGGGTCTGGGGTCCAGCACGGCTTATATTTGTAGTTCCATAGAACTATACATATTTTCCTTCTTTAAAAGTTGTTACCTGAGAGTATGGCTTTGAATTAGACTGATTTAGGTTCTGATTAAGAATCCTCCTCTTCAGGATGCTGATGGTCTTGGCACATCCTCAACTATGAAAAATATGAGGCTTAATAGTGTGGACCTCCTGTATAAATATCCATATATAGTTTTGACTCCACCAAAACTTAGCTACTAATATTGAGAAACACAAGAGATCACTTTTTACTGTGATACAAACTTTACATGGAGGTGATGAAGGTCACATGGTGTTTTAAGTGATTACTTATAACACTTGAGCTCATCAAAATAGTAATAGAAGGTGGTTACAAAATTATTACAGTAGGACAGTATGTACTACAGTTAATTTTAAGCAGTTATGATTGAATACTGCATTCCTACATTTGTTTACATTACTTATAAATGGGAATGGTGCCATGTATGGTCTGTAAGTGTTTGTGTCAATAAGTTTTGATAATTTTTAACTTTTTATGATAGATTAGTATATATTTTATAATATTAATATTAAATTTATAATATTAGTGTGGGTGCATATATTAGTATTAATAGTATATTTTTATGTATAGCATATATAATATTAATAATGTATATTTTATAGTAGATTAGTATCTATTTTATGCATTTGGGACATACCTAAATTTTCTTATTTTTTTGAATATTTTTAAGCAACACAATTCATCTGTAAATTTTTCAAAATTATAAAATAACCAAAAAATTCCAATATATTTATTGAAAAAAATCTTCATATAAGTGGATGTACACAATGCAAATCCATGCTGTTAAGAATCAGTTTGTACTGAAAGCTATTAAAAATAGGCTGCTTGAACAATCACAAAGGTTTTAGAGACAACCAAGATCTAGAATGTGATTAAACAATAAAGTTCATCTCATATTTAACGCCAATCTTTCAAGACTGGGAGTGATGGCTGTGTCATCTAATGCAAAAAAAGCCAACACAAAGAGGAAAACAGAGTGAAGAAACAGGAGGATATGTTCCAAATTAAAGGATATGATAAAATCTAAAAGCAAACAAACAAAACTCAATAAAATGCAGATAAGTTATTTATCTGGTAAAAGGTTGAAAGTAATGGTCCAAAAGATGCTCACTGCACTCAAAGAAGAATGGATGTACACTGGGAGAACTTTAGGCGATAGGAAATATGAGAAAGAAGCCACAGATTGGAAGAATACAATAACTAAACTGAAAAAATCCACTAGAGAGATTCAACGACAGACAAGGTGAAACAGAAAAAAAGTAAACTCAGAGACAGAGCTGCAGAATTCATCCAATCAGAGCAGTCAAAAGAGGGAGGGGAGAGAGGAAAAAAGTGAAGGTGGCTTAAAAGACTTGTGGAACATCAAGTGGACTAACATTCACATTACAGGATTTCCAGAAGGAGAAGAGAAAGGGGAAGAAAAAATATTTGAAGAATCAATGTTACTAAATTTCTCTAACTTAGAGAAAGAAACACATATCTAGATCCAGGAAGCCCAGAAAATTCCAAATTAAATGAACAAATTAAATGAACTTATCATATCAAGACACATGGTAATTAAAATGTGAAAAATTAAAAATAAGGGAATCTTAAAAGCACCAAGAGAAAAACAACTTGTTATAGATATGAAAACTCTTGTAACATTATTGGCAGATATTTTAGTAGAAGCTTTGCAGGCCAGAAAGGAGAGGCATTACATATTTAAGGTTATCATTTTTTTTTTTAAGGTTATCATTTAGAATTGATGGAGAGGTAATGCCTTTTCCAGACGAACAAAAGTGAAAGAAATTCAACACCACTACACCAGCCTTACAAAAACATTAAAAGGAATTATTTAAGCTGAAAAGAAAGCAGTAATTAGTAACAAGAAAACATACAAAAATATCAAATTGCACTCTTAAAGGTAAATATATATTGTAAAGGTAGTGGACTAATCACTAATAAAGTTAGATGAAGGTTAAAAGAAAAGGTAATAAAAATAAAGTTTATGACAATATTTAGTTAAGGAATACATAAGATAAAAAGATCTAAAATATTACATTGAAACAAAACATGGGGAGGTAAAAATAAAGAGCTTTAGAATGCATTCAGACTTAAACTGCTAACAACTTAAAATAATTATAAGTGTAAATTGTTATATGTAAGCCTCTGGTAATCACCAAGCAAAAACCTATGTTAGATACACAAAACATAATGAGAAAGAAATCTAAACAAACCCTTAAAGAAAGCCATCAAATCATAAAAGAAGAGAGCAAGAGAAGGAAGCAAAGGAACTACAAAATAACCAGTAAAAGATTAACAGAATGTCAATAAATACCTATTAATAATTACTTTAAATGTAAATGGATTAAATTCTCCAATCAAAAATACAGAGTGATTGAATGAATAAATATATAAGACTCACTTATGTGCTGCCTACAAGAACTCACTTTACATGTGAGGGACAGAAAAAGATATTCCATTCAAATGGAAATCAAAAGAAAGCTGGGGTAGCTACATTTATATCAAACAAAATAAACTTTATGCACCCAAATAGGAAGATCTAAATATATAAAGCAAATATTAACAAATCTAAATAACAAAAATAAATAATAATAGAGACTTCAATACCTATATACATCAAAGGCTAGATTATTTAGAAAGAAGTTCAATGAAGAAACATTGGCTTTAAATGACACATTAGACCAGATAGACTTAACAGATGTACACAGAACATTTCTCCAAAAGCAACAGAACACATTCTTCTCAAATACACATGGAACATTCTCAAGGATAGATCATATGTTAGGCTACAAAACAAGCCATAGCAAATTTAAGAAGACTGAAGTCATATCAATAATTTTTTCCAGCTGCAACGGTATGAAGCTAGAAATCAATTTCAAGAAAGAGACTGGGTAATTCAAAAATATGTACAGACTAAACAACATGCTACTAAAGAACCAATGGGTCAATGAATAAATTGAAAATGGGATTTAAAAATACATTGAGACAAATAAAAATGGAAGTAGAAAATGTATGGGATGAAGCAAGAACAGTTATAAGAGGGAAGATCATATTGATAAATGGCTACTTCAAGAAACAGGAAAATTTTCAAATAAACAACCTAACATTGTGCTTCAAAAAGTAGAACAAATAAAACCTAAAGTTAGTAAAAGGAAGGAAATAACAAATATCAGAGCAAAAAAGAATAACACAGAGACTAAAAAGACAATAGAAAAGAACAATAAAACTGAGAACTGGTTCTATAAAAATATAAACAAAAGTAACAAGCCTTTAGCTAGACTAACCAAGAACAAAAAAAAGTTCAAATAAAATCAGAAATAAAAGGGAAGATATTAAAACTGATACTAAAGAAATTTAAGATTGTAAAAGACTACTAAAAAAAAAATTATAAATCAACAAACTACCCAACCTAGAAGAAATGGATAAATTCCTTGAAACACACAATCTTCCAAGGTTGAATCATGAAGAAATCATACATTTGAACAGACCAATTTTTAGTAAGAAGATTGATCAATATTTTAGAACTCTTTCTAAAATAAGGCCAGGATGAGATTACTTCACTAGTGAATTCTACCAAACATTAAAAAAAGAATTAATACCTACCTTTCTCAAATTCTTCATAAAAAATAGACGAAGGGGCACCTGGTTGGCTCAGTTAGTTAGTTGGGCATCTGACTTCAGCTCAGGTCCCAAGGGCCTGGGATTGAGCCCCACATAAGGCACCCTGCTCAGCAGAGAGTCTGCTTCTCCCTCTCTGTCTTCCTCTGCCTCTCCCCGTCCTCATGTTCTGCTTCTCATAAATAAACAAACAAACAAACAAATAAATAAATAAATGATATATTTAAAAAAGGAAAAAGAACACTTTAAAATTCATTTTAATGAGGCCCTTACCAAAGGCAGACAAGAATGCTACAAGAAAAGAAGATTAAAGGCCGCTATACCTGAGGAACACAGATGCAAACATTCCAACATAATATTAGCCAACACATTTAAACAACACATTAAAAGATGATACACCATGACCAAATAGGGTTCATTTTGGTGATTTCAGGGATGCAGTAATGACTGAACACCTGCAGGTCAATCGATACAACACACCACATTAACAAAATGAAGGAGAAAAATCATATAATTACCTCAAGACTTGCAGAAAAAATATTTGACAAAATTCAACATCCATTTATGGTAAAAACTCTCAACAGAGTAGGTATAGATGGAATGTACATTGACATAATAAGGCCATTGTTGACAACCCCACAGCTAACATCAAACCTAATGGAGACAAACTGAAATCTTCTCTAATAAGATATGGAACAAGAAACTAAGTAAATATGTACCACTAATTAATAGCTTTTGTTTTTGAAATTGAAAATGTGTAAAGTGGTATTTTATATTGATAACTCAATTTTGTTCATTGTTAGAACTTTCTGTATACTTTTTTAAATTGTGGAAATTTAGATACTTGAATCAAAATTCTTCTGTAGTGGTATTGAGGCAACTATTTGTTTTCTGGCCAAGTATTTTCTAAGCCTTGGGGTTAAATATATTCATTGGTTGATTCTTCACAAGTCTTCACCAGAGCACTCAGAGCTCTAGTGCATATGTTTTCTATATGCCTGGCTCTTCATTATATATAATGACATTAAAATAAGTTCTATTGTAGGAATAAAGGATTATTCCTCAAAGCAATGAGCTTTTAAAATGCCAATTAATGTCAGGGACTTGGCAATTCTAGTTCTTGAAGAGTGTTGGTATGTTAGCTCTGTGCTGTCAAAACCTTAAAGACTTTTACCTAGTAACAGTTAAAATTGTCTAAAACTAACTGCTGGAGGAGGCAGTAAGATGATAAATATATTTTAAATAAAATTCTATTTGTGTTCCTGAGATAGATGCTTTAATTATCATTTGATACATTTTTTAACTTGATATCATTAATCATATTCTTTTTCCTTGAATTTCTAAACTCAACATTGATGACTGTCACTTTTTTGTCTATGTCTCTTGTGCTGGGTTTTCCTTGTCTACAGACTTCTAGTGTTTTACTTATTCAGGCCTTGACATATTTTTATTCTTCCTGTATGATTTCTCTAAAGTAATTACTAGTTACATTCTCATGACTCTCCCTTATACATCTCTAAACCATACCTCTCCTCCAAACTATTGATTCATATGATCTAATTGACTTTATCAACACTTTCACTTGGAAATTTCATAGACATCTGTATTGAACATATTCAAAATGTAATTATTGTTTCTTTTCTCATCAACAAATATCTGTTTTTTTCCCATTTGTTCTATATTTCAGCAAATAGTATTAACTATCCATTTGTTCAAGCCAGAGAGATAGTTATCCTCTTTTCCTTTATCCAATTCTACATTCACATTACTGTTATATCTTAGTGATTCTGATTTGGAAATGCAAACTGAGTCTATAAACACATTTTTCTGTTGGCTTAAACTACTTTATTTATCTGGAATAGCTTCTTAAATGATTCCCTGTCACCAATGACCAGAGTGTCTTCTTTAACCACAAATCATGTAATGTAACATTCTCTCTGTAAATTCTTTAGTAGTATATCATTTACAGTTAGATTGAATCCAGACCTATACTGGCCTACCAATCTACCTCACATTTGCCTTTCGCCAGCTCTTCTTCTGCTTAAAACATACATATTATGATTTATGATATAATATACTTATTAATTCAGTAAATACTATACATTCTGTCCTTCAGACAAGTTATTTCTATAAAGCAAAGTACAAATCTATTACTATAATTGTATCTTTGAATTAAAATAATATTGATCTTTTTGTACTTTTTCTGAAGTGTTCCATAGTATATGGACAGTATGCATTTAAAAATTAATCTATTGGCTATTAACCAAAAGACAAGAAACAACAAATGTTGGCAAGGATGTGGAAAAAAGAGAACCTTTGTTCACTGTTGGTGGGAATGTAAATTGGTGCAGCCATTATGAGAAACAGTGTACAGGTTCCTTAAAAACTAAAGATAAAACTAGCATATGATCCAGCAATTCCACTTCTGTCTATTTATCCAAAGAAAACAAAAACACTAACTCAAAGTGATAAATGCATGTTTATGGCAAATTTGTTTACAATAGTCATAACACAGATGACTGCTGAAGAATGGACAAATAAATTGTGACACATATATAATGGAATATTATTCAACTATAAAAAATGAAATCTTACCATTGCAACAACATGGATGGACTTTGAGGGCACTGAGTTAAGGGAAATAAATCAGAAAGACAGATACCATATGATCTCACTTATATGTGATATCTAAAACAACAGCAATGAAAAGAAAACAAAAACAAAAAACAATCCATAGATCCAGGGAACAGATTGGTGTTTGCCAGATACTGGGTGGCAAAATGGTTGAAGAGAATCAAATGGTATAAATATCTACTTATAAATAATGTGACATGAGAATACAATATACAGCATGGTAACTATAGTTAATAGTATTGTATTGCATATCTGAAAGTCGCTGAGAGTAGATCTTAAGACTTCTCATTGTAATAAAAAAATCAATACAGTGATGGATAATCATTAGACTTACTGTACTGATCATTTCACAATATATACAAATGTTGAGTCGTTATGTTGTACATCTGAAACCAGTATCATGTTATATCTCAATTATACCTCAATAAAAAAGAAAAAAATTAATTATATAACTAAGTTTCTTTGGTTTAAAAAGAAGTAGTTCATGTAACACAAAAAATATGTATCATGTTTACTGAGTGTTATTCAGACTATTTATCTGTTCACATGCTATTTTTAAGTAGACTATTTAGTCCTCAATGGTTTATTTTAAGGAAAAATTATATTGGTGTTATTTTGGATTTTGAATTTTGCCAAACTAAGCATCTGCCTTATTTGAAATCTTTTGCTACACTGAAGATCCTCAGTTGTGAATGAGGCATGCTTTCCACTTTGTGCGGAGGATTTCATAGGCTATATATGTTACATTTCTTTCCAGTAACCTTCTTGGATTGTATGCAGAGAAGGAAAGCTCCTGCTGTGCCAGCTGGAAGAAATGCCTATAAATTTCATACTCTCTAAGCCACTGTCTAGAAATTACGGATACTGTGGCCAAGGTCTTTTTATTACATTTTGTACAATGCTTCCATCAGTCTAATCACAACTTATTTCATCTACTTCTTTCTTATAAGGTTATGATTTAAAGAGAGAAATCCATCCCTAGAAAAAACATTCTTTCAGCTAGTATTTCTGAGCAACTCGAAAGTCGAATTGTTTAACCAGATATGTCACTAGCAATGTTTTATATTGTTTTGCAAATGAATACAGACATTGCTATTGCCTAAATAAAAGTCAAGACCGATGTTTTCAGCTTACGCTATACTTATGGATGATTGATTATTTTGACAAGAAGTCTAGAAGAACAGGCCTTTAAAAAATGTTAATGAGCTAAAAACATAGACCTACAAAAAGCATCATTTAAATTTCCTGTTGCCTCCTGGCTGTGTCACATAATTACTGCCTCACTTTTATAGAGAACTGAGTTTAAAAAATAATGAAAATATTGCTTTAATCAAGGACTATAGTTTTTCTTCTGGCAAAATCTCAATAGTTTCTCTAAGTTCATTTTGTTAAATTCTGTAGGCATTCCGTTTTTCTTAAATTTTTTAAAGTTTTTTTTTTAATTTCAATATTATTAGCACACCATATTATATTAGTTTGAGGTATATGATATAGTGATTAGACAACTCTATACATTATTCAGTGCTCATCATAAGTATACTCTTTAATCCACTCATTTTCACCCATTTTCCCACCCACCTTGCCTCTGATAACTGTCAGTTTGTTCTCTGTAGTTAAGAATCTGATAAAGCAACACATTTATTTCTACTTTGTTGATTTGCTGGCCTGCTTCAGTTCACTGTTCATTCCCTGTCCCAAGACAAGTCCTAGATTTTGATAATATATGACATATATAGACAGAATACACTGTCTTTTATTACATTCAAGGCATTGTTTACTTTCCAGGAGATTATAGCCATCCTAATTGTGGAGATATTTGGTAAGTCGGCATTGAAATACAAATCAAACTAGGGAGTAAATGAACATTTTTGGAAGAAATGACATATATTTTGTATTATAATTTTTTAATGATAATGTAAAGAATTAAAGGAAATTTCATTCCAGACATGTTTTATTTATTTTTTTTTGTTTTGACATTTTATTTTTAAGTAATCTCTCCACCCAACATGAGGCTCAAACTCACAATCTTGAGATCAAGAGTCACAAGCTCTATCAATTTAGCCATCCAGGCATCCCAGGAAGATATATTAAGTTGACTTTATCAGAATGCAAAATAGGGAAATGTGCATGAGAGATATATTAAAGGACACTCTCTTTATACTAATGGGTTTGAATGTTATTTGGAATATTGCAAAAAGACTTTGGAGAATATAGGACAAGGGTGAATGCATTATGTGCACACTTCACAAAATTTCTCTGGGCGTAACATAGGAGACATATATTTCAGGTAAAGAAAAGATAAGAATGTCAGGAGAAAGATGAGTTAGTAAAAGCCAGTTAGTAATAATCATGGAGATAAAGGGCTAGACTTTGGCTTTTCCTTTTCAAACTTATAGGTGGTTCTTTATGAAATAGTCTTCGTACTTCCCTCCATTTTTCCCTGAAATGTATCTTCAGTGTATCTACTACATAGGACTAAATCTTATGGGCTGCCTTCAAGAACAATCAGATTTATATATATCCTATGTATTCCCTGTAAAAAAGTTTTCACTGTTATATTTATTCAACCTAAATGTAGGACCACCTATGTAGGCAAGACTTGGTGATTGTGATTCTTAAAATATATGAAAGAAGGATAAGGCACATGGAAAACCAGTGTCACAAATGTGGAACAGATTTCAGAAAATTCAGAACTGTATATGATCTCTACCAAGAATTTTATCCTAAATGTACTGTTTTAACATTACTTAAAAAGTGGACAAGATATAAATATGTGAATAAAAACAGTTGTGTTCCATGGACAGAAAACAAATAATAATATGAAAGGGAAAAAGTAGTAATCATAGTAAAATTAATTGATTAGACACAAGGTTTTTGCTAGAAAATATTGAGATTTAATGGAGTTCTCTTCTCTTTAATGTCACCTAATATGAGAGAAGACCTGATGCCTTATGATCCTGTTTTCTTAAAAACAAACAAACAAAAAAACCCAACTTGCAAAGATCTAATGCATCTATAGGTGTATATATTTTACTTTATTTTACATTCAGGAATACACTAATGAGATCTAATTGATCTAATTCAAAGTTCACAAAAAATATATGACGGTAAGCATTTTAAAATGATGACATCAACTTTTTTTTTTTTTTTTTTTTGAAGGGATGGTCTATGGGCTGGTAGTGAAACCATTTTTCTTTTTTCTTTCATGATAGAGCTTCCTAATGTAATACTTAGACAATAGTGAAAATTCTTTTATTTTTTTCCAATATTTTTTCTTTTGATTTTTAAAAAACTTTTTGAATATTTTTTATTGGAGTTCAATTTGCCAACATATAGTATAACACCCAGTGCTCATCCCATTAAGTGCCCTCCTCAGGTCCAGTCACCAAGTTACCCCATCCCCCCTGCCCACCTTCCCTTCCACTACTCCTTGTTCACTTCCCAGAATTAGGAGTCTCTTGTGTTCTATCACTCTCTCTAATTTTTCCCATTCAGTTCTCCACCTTTCCCTTATAATCCCTTTCACTATTTTTTATATTCCCCATATGAGTGAAACCATATGATGATTGTTTGTCCTTCTCCGATTGACTTCCTTCACTCAGCATAATACCCTCTAGTTCCATCCACATCGAAGCAAATGGTGGTTATTTGTCCTTTCTAATGGCTGAGTAATATTCCACTATATATATATATATATATATATATATATATATATATATATAGTGCAAGAGGGTTCCCCTTTCTCCACAACCTCTCCAACATTTGTTGTTTCCTGTCTTGTTAATTATCAACATTCTCACTGGTGTGAGGTGGGATCTCATTGTGGTTTTGATATTTCCCTCTTGGCGAGTGATGCAGAGCATTTTCTCATGTGCTTGTTGGCCAGGTGTATGTCTTCTTTGGTGAAATTTCTGTTAATGAAGGATGAGATGAAAGTACTAGCTATAGCTTCATGTATATCTGCCCATTCTTTTTGGGCATTAAGTGAAATATTTCATTACCCCATTACCAAATTTTGCATGTATGGAGTTTCAGAAACATGTTTATTTCAGTTTAGGAAATGCACAACTCTTCAAGGTATCCAGAAGACACCATGTTCCTTTAAGTCTAGCTATCAAGATTAAAGGGTATGATTAGAGGACAGAAAAAAAAAAAAAAAAGGAATATAGCCTAAGGGGTAGGATTAGAGGTCAAAATAAAACAAAACAAAACAACAACAAAACACTTATTTTCAATTCCTTTCCTAAGGGTATCTAACCCCAAGGGAAGAAGAAATTGGGCTTGCACTATATAGTTTATATATCATTTAAATTACATTCGGGGGGAAAAAGGCATTGAGAAAATTTCTTTGCAGCTCATTTCATGTTTAAATACTTTGCCAACTATTTTCTCATATTTCATTTAAGGTGAAATTGAATATCTAAAAGGAAATCACTTCAGAATGGGCTAGATGCTAATTAACATGATTATGTTTCCTTCCTTTCTTTCTTTTAGCTAAAGTGATCAGAGGTACTAGGTGCATACCAAATCAGTCATACACAACAATATCATTTGGTTTTGAAAAACAATTTACTCTAGCTTTAAAAAAGAACATATTGTTAATGAGCTTTGCCAACACTGCTTTCAGATATCTTGAGGTTTACATGCATAATGGCAACAAGGATAACAGCAGAGTATATCTGGATTAAAATAGCAAATCAAGACTATGTCATTATTTCTCCACATCCATGTTTCTAATTTGATTTTTTTTTCTTTGCCATAACAACAAATTGACAATGCATTAATTTAAATGTTCAATTTAAAACCAGCCTTAGAGTTAATGCATTTAAATGGATAAAAGCAAAGATAACAGCAAGCTAAAAGCTTTGTGAAAATTGAAATGCTATCAACCCAATTTAAATAATTTTGGTTCTACCATGATTTGTCTTCCATATACTAGACTAATACTTATCCACCTTAACAGTTGTAGATTCGGAAAATCTGAAGGCTTTCTTTTAATGCCAAGTAAAATGCTTGGGGCAAGTCAGGGATTATCAAAGATTAGTTTAACGTCCCCAAAAGATAAAATAATATCATTTTTGAAGCAGAACAAGTAATATTTTAAGAATTTCCAGTCAATGTCATTTTTAGAAATATTTTAAATATAATAAATTATGCTAAAAAGAGGTTTATTAAAAATATCTAATGTATAAGGATATATGGAAATAATCAAGTTTATTGCAAGAACAAAATGCATTATATAGATTTTATAATCTCAATAGAAATGAGTAGAATGCAAAGTATGGAAACATTTTTAGGTGCACTTTTTAAAATCCTGGTGGAATGTGAGGAAAATCTGTAAAATATCATTTGACCAAAATGAGTTTCTCTCACATTTTAACTCAAGCTTATATTGAACAAGAGCTTTAAAGCATGATGTCTATTACTTCATTAAAATAGCTAACTCTAGTCATCTAGTCCAGAGAACAAAGGCTGTCTTGTTAAGTCAAAAAACAAACAGGGCAGCCCAGGTGGCTCAGCAGTTTAGCGCCGCCTTCAGCCCAGGGCCTGATCCTGGAGACACGGAATCGAGTCCCACGTTGGGCTCCCTGCATGGAGCCTGCTTCTTCCTCTGCCTGTGTCTTTGCCTCCCTCTCTCTCTCTCTGTGTGTGTGTGTCTCTCATTAATAATTTTTTAAAAAAAATCTTAAAAAACAAACAAAACTAAACAGATAGCCAAGCAAATTTAGAACCAAAGGACACTAGTTTTAACTGATACCTTAAAGGCCATTTTGTTAAATCTTCTTATATACAGTATGATAATCTAGGCTGTTTCCTGATTGCCATTATTTTCATTCTATTAGCAATTTTTTTTCTCTTTTTAAGGCTCCTGCTTTACTGTTTCCCTACATAACCACATATGTATTTCCATACATATCCTCCACCTCAAATTAATGATTTCATTATGTCTACTCATGACATAGTGCATATATCTAATTTCTATTGTTGACCTTAAAAAAAAGAAAAGAAACAGCTACTTTAGCAGCAAAATGAGTTTTTTGGAGAATAAGTGGAGAATTGCAATTCATGACAAGCAAACTATGGTGAGTTGCAGACAAGTCTAGAGAACAAGAAAAGGGGTTGAAAAAGAAGGAAGATCAGAGGGGCTATTACGGCTTCTTAATGCCTAAGTATGGTAGTTTCTCATTGGCTGGGCTCTTGCTTTGGGAGAAGAAATTATTTCTTTCTCCTGCTGGTGTGCATAACGTAAGCTTCTTCCTGTTGGGGAATAAGAGTTATGCTTTTATGGGAGGTGGTAGTGTTTAAGAGCTATCCATTTAGGGCTTCCAGACACTATTTTTAATGTGGTTTTCTTTATTCACTTCACACTATAAAAATACTGTATTGTATTTTTGATTCTGGATTATTTAAGAAAAAATGTTCAATTAAATGAATTTTGATTACAGTTAAGATAAATACTTGGGGACTGAAAAAAACATAGTAGCAGATGGGTTGAGGACAAAGATCAGAATTCAAAGTGTCACCAAACTGATGTTGAGTTTCCTTTTTTTTTTAATCCCCCTCTAGCATACCAGAAATGGGTTCTAGCGCACAAAGAGAGCACTAAGTTCTCTAATTTTGGCTTGAGAAACAGGAAGAAAAAATTCATAATTCACAAAGTATGCAGAATCCTCTCTCCTTTTTTTTCCCTTTTCCTTATTCTCTCACACCCTAGCCTTAAAGAATTCTGTGGAAAGGGTAACAATTAAAACAACATGAGCCCACAGGAGCTAAAACTAATGAAGGGAAACTTCTCTGACCAGTGGAGCTGTGATTCCAAGAGTCCAGGACAATCTTTCATTACTTTTTCATCTCATCTGTCCTGCTTGGACTTGGATGCAGTTACATTCAAAAAAGTATGCTGCTGAGAAGGGCAAGGTAGTCCCAGCTTTCTGTCTAGAGGACTGAAAAATATGAGCCCCCAGGAAATACCACAGTATTGGTTTTCTCAGATTACCATAACAAAATACCATAGACTGGTTGACTTCAGCAACAGGAATTTATTTTCTCAGTTTTAGAGAATAGAAGTTTGAGATCAGGGTACCTCCTATGATCAGTTCCTGCTGAGAATTCTTCCTGGCTTGAAGATGACCATCTTCTTGCTGTGTCCTCACAAAGTAAAGAGAGAGAGAGAGAAAGAGAGAGAGAACAGAGTTATTTGTTAGTTCTTTTTATAAGGACATAAATTCTATCATACTACATCTTCACACTAATGACCTCATTTAACCATAATTACCTCATGAAGGCCCTATCTCCACATATAGCTTATTGGGGTTTGGGTTTCAACATATGAATTTATGGGAGTGGGGGACACAATTCAGTCCATATCAACCAGGGAATTCATAGAGATGGAAGAGCTCAGGGAGGTAAAGCTATAATTTTTTTTTTTTTTTTGAATTTGTGAGCTCACCTCTGAGAGGCACATGTGTGGATCCTATCTCAAACAATATTTTTGAGAACTAAATGTAGACTAAGTCTTAGAGCAGCAGTTGTTAAATATGTGGAACATATTCAAGATGCACTGTAAAGCATTTGAAAATTGAACTGATATTGGAACCACAGCCCATAGAAAGTACTTAAAACTGATGATCTGAAATATACCAGGTTGCTTACCTGCTAAAGAAAAAATAATATGGGATTTAAATAAGACCTAATGTCTCATAGTACAATATTCAAAAAAATTGAGTTACAATTTAAAATTATTTTGCATACAAATAACAAGAAAAAATAATATTGCACAAGAAAAAGATTAATAGACATCAGACCTGAAATGACACAGGTGATGGAATTAAGTGACAAGAACATGTATAAGCTATTAAAAAAATTAACAAACAATCCTGAACATTCTTGAAAGAAAAAGAAAAATAGAATGTACAAAATATACACCAAATGAAAATTTTAGCATTGGGTTCCCTGGGTGACTCCTTCAGTTAAGTGTCTGTATTCAGACCAGGTCATGATTCCTGAGTCCTAGGAAGGAGCCCAAGTTTAGCTCCCTGCTCAGAGGTAGCCTACTTCTTCCTCTCCTCCCTGACTCATGTCCTCTCTTACTATCACTATCTCTCTCAAATAAATAAATGAATAAATAAATAGTCTTTTTAAAAAGAGAAAGGAAAATATAATAAATAAAATGTTAAGAAGATAGGGAAAACCTCACTGGATTGACTCAATGGCACAGTAGAGACAACAGAAGAATCAGCAAGCCTGAAGCTAAATCAATAGAAAGTATTCATTCTGTACAAAGAAGAGAATAAAAAATTCAAAAAACAAATGAAAAACAATAACAAATTACTAAACCTCAGGGATGAGTTTGATAGTTTGCCATGTGGTTCCTTAGAGTCCCAGAAGAAAAGGAGAAATAGTGTGGGCTAAAAACATTAATTTAAAGAAATAGTGACTAAAAACTTTCCATTTTGGTGGTAGATATAGTATTCAAAAAGCTCAGAGAACCTCAAAGGAATTAAACTCAAATATTAATGCTCAGACAGATTATAAGCAACCTGTTAAAATGCAAGACAGAATAACTCTTGAAAGCAGTCAGATAAAGGAAACTCGTTACCTATAGGAGAAAAACAGTAAGAATGTAGATTTCTCATTGGAAATCATGGAAGCTAGAGAAAAGAGCACAGAATTTTTCTAGTTCTAAAAGAAAAAAAAAAAAAAAAGCCATTCCATGAATCTAGAAGCAGTTTAAATATGCCTCATGAAAATAAGTGAAATGAAGATATTTTAAGGATTAGTTAAAACTAAGAATCTGTTGCCAGTAAAACATCTCCACCAGAATTACAAAAGGAAATTTCAATGGACAGAAAGGATATGATATCAAAGGAAAATGAGAACATAAGATATGAAGAGAGAACAGCAGTGGCAGTAAATTAATGGGTAAATATTTAAAAATTATTGGTCTCCCTTGAAATTTTTAAAGATACATTTGAAAGTTGAAAGCAAAATTTAAAATATTGTCTAATGAGATTTTTAATGTGTATAGATGTAATGTATAAACAACTGTCACATAGAAGAATAAGGAACCTAAATGATAGTTAAGTTTCCATGTAGACTGACAAATGTCAAATATATATATTGTAATACCTGGACCAACTACTGAAAATGTTTATGCATATTAATATAGCAAAAATTAAAAATACATCAAACACCAAAAAGTGTTCAAATAATCCAAATGATAACAGGAAAGGTGAGAAAGGGAGGGAGAGTGACAGAGAGAAAGGGAGAGCTAGAAAGAGATAGATGAAAACAAACAAAATGGTAGAGGAGTATTATTCTAGTCAAAGATGGTGACATAGGAGGTTCCTAAACTCACCTCTTCCCAAGGATACACCCAATCTATAGTTACACCTAGAGTAATACCCTCTGAAAGAGATCCAGCAACTAGCTGAGTGACTTCTACACATTAGCCAAATGAAAAACACACCCACACCAAAAAGGGTAAGAAAGTGAGATGCACTCTTGCTATAAATTGCATCTCTGAGGTCAGTGACTTATAATCAGAAAGGAACTCACAACTCCCAGGTTCTCTGAGGAGCAAAAGGTTTGGACTCAACATTTAGCACCTCAACTTTTAAGACTTCCACCTCAGGGTGGACTTCAATCACTTAGTTCTGAAAACCAATGGGATTTGCATCCATGAAGTTGACAGACTATAGCAATCAAAGAAACAGTTCTCAATGGGCTCAAGAGGACTCACTGTGGCTGTACCCTTAGGGTCAGTATAGAAGGAGCAGATAGAAATGCCAATTCTCCAGTTTTTCCTTAAAACAGGCCTACTCAATTATTTCAAAAGCTGCTGCCTAGGGTCCAGCTTCCATTCAACCTCCATTAAGGAGCTGAGATCCAGCCCTTTGGGATCTTGACATGTAGTGGCATATGTTCAACTATTGGGAGCCAGTAACAATGAAGACACCGTGTGCAATCACAAAAAATTGAGAGACAATCAAGAGTTCAGGCCAGGATGAAAGATAAAGTTTATCTCAACAGGGGACCATTCCATTGGGACTGGAAAGGTAAAGAGAGAGAGAGAGGGAGAGAGAGAGAATTCAAATAAAATTCAAAATAAAAGAGGAGGCAAATGAGAGAGGAAGCATTACAGTATTATATAGGATCATAAGAGCCTACAATAAATAAATATACACCAAGAAATTGCATTTCTTGAAAGAAATGGATGGATTCCTAGAAACATACAATTTATCAAGACAGGTTTATAAAAAAACTAAAACAAACAAACATAAAAACAACCCTGAGCAGGTCAATTATTATAAAGAGACCAAATCAGTAATTAAAAATCTCCCAACAACAACAACAACAACAACAAAATCCAGGACTAGGTAGTGTCACTGGTGAATTCTGCCATATATTTAATAAAGAATTTATACCAATTTTCAATCTCCTCCCAAAAGTAAAAGATGATAGAACACTTCCAAAATCATTTGAGGCCAGAGTCACCTTCACCAAAAGCAGAGAAGGTGACTGAAAAAAGAAAGAAGGAAGGAAGGAAGGAAGGAAGGAAGGAAGGAAGGAAGGAAGGAAGGAAGGAAGGAAAAAAAGATAAAGAAAGAGAGAGAAAGAAAGAAGAAAGAAAGAAAGAAAGAAAGAAAGAAAGAAAGAAAGAGAAAAAGAAAGAAGAAAGAAAGAAAGAAAGAAAGAAAGAAGAAAGAAAGAAAGAAAGAAAGAAAGAAAGAAAGAAAAAAAGAAAGAAAGAAAGAAAAGAAAGAAAGAAGAAAGAAAGAAGAAGAAAGAAAGAAAGAAAGAAAGAAAGAAGAAAGAAAGAAAGAAAGAAAGAAAGAAAGAAAGAAAATGACAGGCCAATATCATTGATGAATATAGATGCAAAAATTCTCAATAAAATATTAGTAAACTGAATTCAACAATACATTAAAAGAGTTATAAACCATGACTAAGTAAAATTTATTTCAAGGATGCAAAAAATGGTTCAATGTCTGCAAATCAATGTAGTTCATCACGTTAATAAAATGAAAGATAAAAATCATACAACTATTTCAAAAGATGCAGAAAAAGCATCTGACAAAAATTCAACATTCATTTTTTATAAAAACTCTCAACAACATGGATATAGAGGGAATATTCATCAACAGTTTAAAGGCTGTATATGACTAGGCCAAAGCTGGCATCATAGTCAATTGTGTAAAGTTGAAAGCTTTTCTTCTAAAATCAGGAATAAGACAAGGATGTCCACTTTTGCTACTTTTATTTAACATAGTATAGAAAATCCTAGCCAGAGTCATTAGGGAAAAAAAGAAGGAAAGAAAGAAGGAAAGAAGGAAAGAAGGAAAGGAAAGAGAGAAGAAAGAGAAAGAGAAAGAAAGAAGAAAGAAAGAAAGAAAGAAAGAAAGAAAGAAAGAAAGAAAGAAGAAAGAAAGAAAAAAAAAAAGAAAGAAAGGAAGGAAGAAAAAGGAAGGAAGGAAGGAAGGAAGAAGAAGAAGAAAGAAAGAAAGAAAGAAAGAAAGAAAGAAAGAAAGAAAGAAAGAAGAAAGAAAGAAAGAAAGAAAGAAAGAAAGAAAGAAAGAAAGAAAGAAAGAAAGAAAGAAAGGATATCTAAATTAGAAAATAGAAGTAAAAACACCTCTATGTGCAGATCACATCACTTATACATAGAAAACCCTAAAACTCAACCAAAAAACTATTAGAACTAATAAATGAATTCAGTAAAGTAGCAAAACACAAAATCAATATACAAAGATCAATTGTATCTTTATGAACTAATATAGAACTATAAGAAAGAGATATTAAGAAAAAAATCCAATGTATAATTGCATCACAAAATATAATATACCTAGGAATAAATTTAATCAAGGAGGTAAACAATCTGTATGCCAAAATCTAAAAGACATTAATGAACTAAGTTGAAGAAGAAACAAATACATCGAAAGATATTCTGTGCTCTTGGATTGGAAGTAATAATATTATGTCCATATTACTTAAAGCAATATACAGATTCCATGTAATTCCCATAAAATTTTAATGGCATTTTGCACAGAAGCAGAAAAAAAAATAAATGTTTCATAGAACCAGAAAGACCCCTAATAGCCAAAGCACTCTTAAGAAAGAACAAATTTGGGAGGTTCACACTTCCTGATTTCAATCTCTATTACAAAGCTATAGTAATTAAAACAGTATGAAATTGGGGAAAAACAAAAACAGGTACATAGATCAATGGAATAGGAGGTAAAGGAGGTAGAGTTCACAAATAAACCCACACACGTATAATTGATTAATTTACAATGTAAGATTCAAGAATTACAATGGGGAAAGGATAGTCTCTTTAAAAAATTGTGGTGAGAAAGCAGATAGACACATGCAAAAAAATAAAACTGGACCATTATCTTATAATACACATAAAAATCAACTCAAAATAGTTTAAAAACTTGAATATAAGACCTGAAACCATAAAACTCATAGAAGAAAAGATGGTTTCCTTAACCTCAGTATTTGCAGTAGTTTTTTGGATTTGGCACAAAAAACAAAGGCAACAAAAACAAAAGTAAGCAAGTGAGGCTACTAAATAACTTCTGCATAGTAAAAGAAACCATCAACAAAATGAAAAGGCAATGTACTGAATGGGAGAAAATTCATATATCTGAAAGTATTAATAGCCATAATATATAATGAACTCATACAAATCCATAGCAAAAATAAAGCAATCTAATTAACAATCTTGTAGATATTTTTCCAATGAAGACATAGAGATGGCCAACAGGTACTTGAAAACATGTTCAACATAACTTATTAGGAAAATACAAATCAAAACCACCACAAGATATCACCTCACACACTTTAGAATGTCTCTCATCAGAAGCCAAGAGGTAATATTTGTGTTGGTGAAATGTGGAGAAAGGGAACCCATGTGCACTGTTGGTAGGAATATAAATTGGTGCAGCCACTATGGAAAATGATATTTAATTTCCTCAAAAACAAAACAAACAAAAATAATAGAGCTACCATATACATCTAAAGGAAATGAAAACAAGATATTGAAAAAGTGTCTTCACTCTTAGGTTCATTGAAGTTTCATTCACTTGCCAAGAAATGTAAACAACCAGAGTCAACTTAAGTGTCCACCAATGGATAAAGACACACACACAACACATACATGTGTACAGATAGACACCAGAATATTATTCAACTGTGAGAAAGAAAAAAATACTGATGTCTGGAACAACACAGATGGACCTCAAGGGATTGTGCTAAGTGAAATAAGCAAGACAGAGAAAGAAAACAGAAAAAGATGAAAGCTTCATGGATGACTTATATGAGGAATCAAAAACAAAAATTCAAACTCATGGAAACAGAGTAGAAAAGTGGTGTCAAGGGTTGGGAAGGTGGGAGAAATAGGGAGAGGTTGGTCAAAAGGTAGGATTTCTTAGATGGAAGATGAATTAGTTCTGAGGATCTAATGTAAGACAAGTGATTAAATTAATAGCCCTATTGTATAAATGAAATTTTATTAAAGAGTAGAACTTACGTGTTTTCAAACACACCCCTTAAAAAGATAAATACGTAAAGTGATAGATGTGGTAATTAACTGGATCCAGGATATTGCTCCACAATGTGCAGTTATATCAAATCATCATAATCTACACACTAAATATCTTATAATTTTAAAAGCCAATTATCTTTTAATAAAGCTGAAAAAGAAAAAACAACAGTAGATATAAATGCAAACTTATCAATAATTCAGATGAAACAGATCACTTCCTTCCAACCCACTGCATTAATATGTATTACTAGCAATATGTATTGCTAGGGCTACCATATCAAAATATTGCACACCAAGTGGCTTCCACAACAGAAATATATTCTCTCACTGCTCTGGATGCTAGAAGTCCAAAATTAGTTTTGACAAGTTTAGTTTCTTCGGTAGCCTTTCTTCTTAGCTTAAATATGACTGTTGACTCCCTGTGTTCTATCAAGGTCTTCGTGTATGTACCCCTGGTATCTCTTTGTACATTCAAATTTCCTCTCCTTATAAGGACATTGGACAGATTGAGTTTGAATCTAGTCTAAAGTGTCATTTTAACTTAATCAATGTTTTAAAGGTTCTCTTTCCAAATACAGTCACATTCTGAGACATAAATTTGGGTTAGGGCTTTGACATATAAATTTGGGGAAAGAGAACACAATTTGGCCATAATGGCCACAAGCTACTGAATCTCTCAAGATAAAACAGATAACCGGCATAGTTCTATAATTATAAATGAAATGAAATTTGTAGCTGAAATGCTTCTGAAAAAAAGAAATCTCCAGGTCTAGATACTTTTTCTGGTGAACCAAATTAAAGATTTAAAAAAGAAATACCACCAATTTTACACAATACTTTCCAGAGAGTAGAAGAACAAATACCCCCCTCTTTCAAATTATAAAGCCAGCATTACCCTAATATTAAACCAGAAAACATTACCAAAAATAAATGAATGAATGAATGAATGAATGAATGAAAAAGAAAATTGCATACCAGTCATCCTTTTGAACACAGATGCAAAAACCTTCAACAAAATGTTAGCAAATCAAATCCCACTCTCTCAGCATCTATAAAAATAATATGTTATACCAATTATAGTTTATTCCAGCAATGCAGAAGTGGCTAGATATTAGACAAATCAATCACTGTATCTGTATCTCACCATATTGGTAGTCTAAAGATAAAAATTCACACAAAAAAACTAAGGCATTTGACAAAATAGAAATTCATTCCTTTTAAACATCTCAGGAGATTAACAAACTAGGGAAATTCCTAAAGGTAATAATGATCATCTAAAAAATAAAGACTTAGCTAACACTTCACACATTTGATGGTGAGAAAGATTGGAAGGGCTGTCTGCAACAATACAAGTCCGAGTAATTAAATAAGTCAAGAAAAAAGAACAAAATGCATGAAGATTAAAAGTGAAGATATAAACATGCACTTATTTGCAAACAATAAGATTGTCTACTTATAAAACCCCAAAGAATCTATTGAAAAGTTCCTAGAACTAATAAATAATTTTAGTAATGTTGTAGGATATAAAGTCAACCCCTCACATAAAAAGTCATATTTCTATATTCTAACAATGAATTATTGAAAGTAAATTTTGAAAAAATATTATTGACAATAGTTACAAAAATAAAATATGTTAGTATATATGAAATAGACATGTATAGGATCAGTATGGTGAAAACTACCAAACACTGATGAAAGGAATGAAATAAGATCTAAAATTATTGGAAACACATATTTCTTTTTTTGTTTAAAATTTTATTTATTTATTCATGAGAGGCACACACACACAGAGAGAGAGAGAGAGAAAGGCAGAGACACAGGCAGAGGGAGAAGCAGGCTCCATGCAGGGAGCCCAATGTGGGACTCCATCCCGGGTATCCAGGATCACACCCTGGGCTGCAGGCAGGGCTAAACTGCTGCACCACCAGGGCTGCCCGGAAATACATATTTCTGTTGTGGATCATAAACCTCAAAATATTTAATATACCAAATATCATCTAACGTGATCTATAGATTTAATCCAATTCCAATCATAATTCAGCATTAAAAGTTTTAGATATAGACAATTGATAGTAAAATTTATATGGAATACAAAGAAACTAAATGTCTCAAACCATTTTGAAAAAAAACAAATTGAAAAGACCACACTGTCTGGTTTTAAGACATAATATTAAGCTGCAAGTAATCTAGGCAACATTGTATCAGCAATAGGCTATTTACATAGATCAATGCAACATAACAGAGTCCAGAAATAGACTGATACAAACATGATCATTTTATTTTTGACAAAGTTAAAAAACAGTTGAATGTAGAAAGGATAATCTTTTGACAAATTAGGTTGGAAAAATTAGGCATTTTTGTGCAAATAAAAGAACCATGACTTAAACGAATATTAACTACTTTGTTATCTGGGGTTAAGGCAAGGAGTTCTTATGGTCAATCCCTAAAGTACAATTTTTAAAATGATAATCTGAAAAAAAATGGATTTTATTGAAATTTAAAACCCTTGCGCTATTAAAAACTCTACGACCAGGGGTGCCTGGGTGGCTCAGTTGGTAAAGTATCTGATTTTTTATTTTGCCTGAGGTTATGATCTCAGGACAGTGAGATCAAGCCCCCTGTTGGGCTCCACCCTGGGTGAGAAGCTTGTTTAAGATTCTGTCTCTCTCTCTCCCTCTGTTCTTCCTCCACCTCTCTCTCCCTCCCTAAAAAGAAAAAAAAAAAAAAAAAAGAAAAGAGCAGAAAAGAAAGAAACAAGCAAACAAAAAACCACTACTACCAGAATTATATGCCATAGCCTGGAATAATATTGGCAAGTGACATATGCAACAAAATTACTTCCATCTTGAATATATAAAGAAGTCTTAGAACCCAACTATAAGAAAACAATCTAATTTGAAAATGGGCAAATTTATGCAGACATAAATTTGGACAATAAACATATGAAAAGTTATTTTTAAAAATATCCATTAAAGAAATACAAATTGAAACCATGAAAAGCTATCACTACTACTTACTTACTAGAATGCCTAAAATATAAAATACTGGCAATACAAACTGCTGGCAAGTATATGAAGCAGTTAGAACTCTTACAAATTTCTTGTACAAATGTAAATTATTGCATCCACTCTAGAAAACAGTTTTATAGTTTCTAATAAAATCGATCATGGATGGCCACATATCCCAGTAATCCTGTTCCTGGGCACCAACACTGCAGAATCATGATCTTTAATTTGCACACAAATCTATACACAAGTGTTTGTAGTAGCTCTGTTCACAGTATGGACTAGAAACTACTCAGAGGTCTTTAGCTAGTGAATGGCTAAACAAACTGTGTACATCAATGCGATAGAATACTACTCAAAAATAAAAAAACAAACAAACATACCATTGACACACAGAACAACTTGGAAAAAGGCTGTTTGCTTAGTGAAAGAAGTCATTCTCACAAGGTCATATGCCATAGGATTTTATTATTATGGTATTCTTTAAAGGTACAACTATTCTGATGGAGTACAGATTAGTGGTTGTCAGGGTCAGGGTTTAGGAAAATATATTATAGTGGGATGGTATGAGAGAATTTGGGGAAGTGAGGAAGCGATGGAGTTCTTTATCTGAATGTGATTATCTTCACTACAGATAATGAATCTATATGGGTGTTAAAATTCATTCAGCTGAATTGTCAGACAATAACTATTTTACTGTATAATTTAAAATACTTTTAAATGTAATAAAAACCTGGGGAAAACATGAATGAGAGGACTAAAATCCCAAATAATATAATGTGACTTACTTTTTTAAACTTAATGAAATTTTCCTGGACAAAATATTACACACTTAGGCACTAAGAAAATTTAGATTAATGGATTGTTCAAAAAAGATCGCCATCAAATAAAATGGGCTTTTAAAAAATTAGATGCATATGATGGTGAGGATTACAGATTATTAGTAAGCTTAATATTGATGTCAGTATAATTTCAGGAGAAAAATGAAAGAGCAAACACTGAATTTCAAAGGAAAATTATTGTCAGTTGCGCTTCTGTCTAGTTTACAAATACATATCATAGCAGAACATTCTCAATTTATTTTTGATAAGATTTCTGTGCTAATAGATCCAAGAAATGTGATAGATGAAGGGTACCTACTTAATCTTCATTACTAGAAATGACCCTCGGATAAATCCACAATATTCTAAGACATACAGATTTCCTAGAATACTAGATTCATGTTTTAACACCACAATTTCAATAGAACAAACTAAGCTTCATGTGCATTTACAGTAATGGATTTCTGAAGTTAGCAATATAATTTTAAAAACCAATAGTAATAACCAATCCAAAAGATTGTTGTAAGAAGTAAATTTATTACCAGATTTCAAGTGTGTGATACAGTGTTCATAGAGTATATAGCAAAGGATTAATAAATAGTGTATTTTATGGAATTTTATAGTTTATGAAAATTCCCAATGCTGAGGAAAGTTGTCTGCTCTAGGTTATTCTGTAAGTTATTGAGTTTAAACAAAGTTCAGGGTGTTAGACATTGTGAGAGACATCAGCAATGAAATAATAAATATGGTAGCAACCTATTCCTGAGGTGCAGGAAACAGAAAAAAATATGATGTTTTATTAAAAAATTTTATGATTATTATCAGGTTTACATTTATAAAAATTAAGGTTACACAAAAATAGATTTATCTTTTACTTTATTAGGATTTTATTTATATATTTTAGAGAAAGAGAGAAAGGTTGAGAGGGAGAGAAAATCTCAGACTCTGTACTGAGCATGGACCCCAAAGTGTGTGTGTCTTCATCTCCTGACTCTGAGATCATGACCCATCAAAACAAGAGTCGGAGGCTTAACCAACTATGCCACCCTGGTGCAATTTTTCAGACTTTAAAGTTGTGAAGTATCTATTAGAAATTTAGGTTAAAAAAGAAAATTATGCAATCTAGGTCATTCTTTTTAAGAACAATTTTGTTATACTTTTGCATTTTTAAACTAATGATCTTTGGGAAAGAGGGTGATCACACAAGTTGCAGTAGATATAAAAATGTTAGTCTTCACATGTATTTATTATTTAAGCAAATACTCTTAAAAGACTACTATTTGCTAATCTGTTAAATAAGACAGAGACTATTATTGAGGATTAAATGAAGTGAAATAATAATATAAGTTACCTAGTAAAACTTGAATGAAAATAAAAGTTTTAGATGTATAGAATTGGCTACATATCTTGTTATTTATTTTTTATAATAACAATAATACAATGACTGTACACAGATGATCAAGAATCCTGTATCATTTTTAAATTAGGTGATATAAATGTGATTATAAATCCAAATTATTAAATAATATTTTGACAACTCAAATTCAAATAAGTTGTCTAAATCAGAAGCCTATAAAAAATTAATAAAGCAAATAGCTAATAGGTCAGAGTCAGCATTTTTTGTCTAAAAGAGGTCAATTTAGAAGACATATTTATATTCACCTTCACCTCAAATCAGAGATCTCATGATATCCTGAACTTATCAACACAAACACTCCATTAATCTTTATAAACCAGCCAATACTAAATTGTACCATATAGTTACTATGTTTATACCTATGGCTATTCATCTGGTATCATAATGAATCTTGAGAATGAAAGAGAAGGATTTAATGGAATGACCCTGAAAATAATAGTAATTTGTTTAACTAAATTGCTTGTCTCTGATTTTATTACCACCGTCAATTATTTTGGAGTCTTAAATTTTTAACTCTTCCAATTTTTTAAAGCTTTTAAAGAACTATATTTTCTATGTGAACTATACCATAAAAGCACCAATGTAAATTCAGCTCATACTTTTAGTTTTAAAACCTCATTCTAAATTTTTCACTTTGGCAATCAAGACTCAAGAGCAAAGTCAGCTGCTCTCTGTATAGCTTATTTAAAAAAGAATGAGACAAATCTAGAATTAGTTGTCATCCCACTTTCTACCCCCATATTTATGATTTGAATTAAACTACCATCAGTATCTAGCTACTGCACCATTCTGTAACCATAACATGACTATCACTGCACCAGTTACAGAGGATGAAATACTTATATGTGGAATCTAAAAAACAAAACAAATAAATAAGAAGAATGGAAGAGGAGGAGGAGGAGGAGGAGGAGGAGGAGAAAGAAAGGAAGAAGAAGAAGAAGAAGAAGAAGAAGAAGAAGAAGAAGAAGAAGAAGAAGAAGAAGAAGAAGAAGAAGAAAGAAGAAGAAGGAGAATTTGACCTGTTAATACAGAGAAAAAACTGTTGATTGCCAGAGAGAAGGGGGCTGAAACGATGCTCAAAATGAGTGAAAAAGAGTGGGAGACACTGGCTTTAGGTAGGGAATAAATAGGTCACAGGAATAAATGACAGCACAGAGTATACAGTTGATGATACAATAGTGTTGTATGGTGACACATGGTTGCTATACTTGTGAATATAGCATAATGTATAGAGAAGTTAAAGCACTATGTTATACATCTTAAGCTAATGGAATATTGTATATCACCTTTTTTTTAATAAAAAAAATAAAACAAATAGGAGCAAAAGTGTGATGCCCTTCTCATGGAACTTATGGCCTAGTCAGAGATGGAAACAGTAAACAAATAAATTTTTAAAAAAGGATAAATAATCACAGATTGAGCTATGTGCTTCAAAGAAAAGCAATAATTTTCCAAAGGGAGTATGTTAGAAAAAAACCTGACCAGGCCTCGGTTTAGAGAGTTTAAATGATCTAATATCTTTATTGTAATGGATTCTTAGAAATTAACAAGCTAAAGTCATACTGGATCTGGAAGTGGGGTTAATTCTGTCCTAGCAGGCAATGTGAGCAATGCAATGGCAAAAAGGAAGAAGGAAATGAAGAGAAGCTTATCTGGCTGAAGATTTTAGAAGAGAATGGTGAGAAAAAGGTTTAAACCCATAAGGCCTGCTGGGTACTTTTAAGGATATTGGTTTTCATCTTAAGGACAACAGGAAATTATTGAAGGGTTTTAATATTGAAGTTGATAGTAAACCATTACAGGACAATTAATTCATTTACCTTTTTTTATACAAAACAGGCAAGAGATGTTGGTAGCTTATAATAGGAGGCTGTGGACATAGGAAGAAGTGAGCCATTACAAATATTATTCTGTAAAAATATGTGAGTACTATTTGTGTAAGAAAATTTAGTGATATTCAAATAAAGTAATTCTGTTTCTCAAAAAAAAAAATCTGCTTCTTCAAATGTATGAAGGCCACTGAGCTAAGGGGGAAAAAAACTATTTGTATAATTTAAAGAAGTGTGTTGATGTATTGCATTTCTGGAGCACTCCTAGAGCCTTCCCAGGAGTATAGGTAATGATACCAATTGCTTCTTCTTTCCATCAAAGCACAGTTCATAACTTTTGTGGATAGTATGTCTGCCCAAGGTCTAAAGATCTGAAGAGTTAAGTTTAAATTTTGCTATTATTCATATAGTGCTAAGGCTCCTTGAAGTTAACTGTGATAAACTAGCCATTTTAGTGAATGATCTGAACAGTATTCTCAGCAGCACTGGGTGCAAATTTATTCAAATTGACACTAAGGAAGTCATAGATCTCTCATTTGAAACACATAGTATTTTTCTGTGTGCCAAGAAAGTTAAAGAAGATAAAAATTTGTCTAGCAAACCAGCATGAATGCAAAAGCCAATGCACAACTGCAATTTATAAGCTGTTCTTGCATGGTTTGAGATCGGTATATCTACAATATCAGAAGACTGGTTTTTTTGTAATGGATTTTAAGTTATCTGAGAATCTGTGGCTCATAAAGGGGAATGAAATAGGGAGAAAACTTTTGGGAGACAAAGGAAAAGCATTATAATATCAAATGGATCTAGGACAATTGACAGAAGTGATCTGAGAAGAGCTATGTTGTCAATAGGGCTATACTGACTACTTCAATTAATAATCAGTGCAATCCTTGAAGTCAGTATTATTATTATCTCTGTTTTACGGTGGAAAATATTTAGGAAGTAAAGTGATTTGCAAAAATTACAGAATTTGCAATTTATAGAATCTGAATCTGAAGCAGTGATCTCTCTGAATTAAGAATCACTCTGATGTAGGAATGAGTGAGGGGCAGATGGGGCTAGGCAAGGAAAGATAAGGGAAAGGCCCCAGGGTCAACTACCCATTTCAAGAAAACAAAGATAAGCCAGTAAAAACAGAAGAAAATAAACCTGACTTTCTAGCTCTAAAATGTTAGTGAGTATTCCCTTTAATGACTACTGAGAAATCCCAGATGTAGAGAAATGTTATGGAGAGAAGGGAACACCTTGTTTGTGCTCATGTTACTCACAAAAGAAACAACTTGTTTGTTACAAATCCACTATATTTGTTTTAAATATAGACATATTTACAAATCTGCCCTGATACTGACAAGAAATTTACCAAGTCCCCTGGTCAGTTTCCCATAAAAGACCAAAAAAGCCCTCAATGGAAACCCTGTCAAGGCTCTTCTTGCTTTTCAGAGCTTTTCTGTATCTCTGCTTAATAAACTACTATAGCTTTGCTCACTCTCTGTTGTCCACAGGATTCATTCTTTGACTCCGTGAGACAAGAACCAAGCTCTCCCATATCAATTGTACTAAACCATCCTTCCACCTGCTCAAGGGTTCATCAGAAAGCCAACCCTAGAAAATGTCCCTGCAAAATGGAGATTCTCATTCTGGAATATGGAGAATGAAATAATACTTTGTACTTCCTTTTTGATTTAAAAATATAAGGTTAAATACTGTAATTTGTTAAATGAAGAGCATCTACATTTCATCAGCTTCCTGCTATTCTTATTTACGTTATGCTTTAAAGTAGTAGTAAGAATTATTGGGTCAGTGAAAAAAGAAGAAAAACAACACTTCCTAAAAGGAGATACCTCAGACTGACCACTGATTGCAGTCAGAAACTGAAATCCTAAAGCAAAACTTAGTAATTCTGATATTTCAAGGAAACAAAAAATAAAAAGATGGCACTGTTCTATGCCTTGGAATAAGAGTCTGTGTTGAGAACATTTATTTGACATCAAACACCAAAATGAAACTGAAAGCAAAATAAAACAAAATGAGTGGCAGGAGGGAGGCATTCAGATATTTGTTTAAAGTAGGACAAATTAGGATTCCCTGACAAAGCAAATATAGCTCAAAAATCTGTAATTTCTCTTACCAACTGGATAAAAGCACATATCTTATGCAATAGTGAAAAATCCCCATTATCTGATGGTTGTTTTTCACTGAAGTCATGTTTCACCAGCTCTTTATTTTGATCCATACCAGGGTAAGCTTATCAATTGGTCCTTTATCTGCTGACTTGATTTCATTTTTTCTTCATTTTCCACCTCTTAATCTTCCCGCAACCCCTACCTGCTCACCAAATGCATGTTTAGACTACAAAATTAGTTCATTCCACTTCTTGCATTTTTTAAAAGATTTTATTATTTATTTATTTATTTATTTATTCATTTATTTATTTATTTATGAGAGAGAGAGAGGCAGAGACACAGGTAGAGGGAGAAGCAGGCTCCATGCAGGGAGCCCGACGTGGGACTCAATCCTGGGTCCCTAGATCACACCCTGGGCTGAAGGCAGCACTAAACCGCTGAGCCACCCAGGCTGCCCTACTTCTTGCATTTTGGATATTTCCTTTCATTCAGTTTGAATGTTCACCTCTCCTTTTTCATCCAACTTTAACACACTTCTAATATTCAAACTGACCTTTTCAGAAAATGACTTTTTCAGAAAAGCTTTTTGGATTAATCCTGAAGGAGTGAAGTTAACTTTTATGGCTATTCTAAACTATAGGATTATGCTTAGAAGAAACAAATTAGACCAATAGATATGACACATTTCTTTCTTCTTCCAGCCCTACCAACTACAGGCCCTACAACTTGAGAAAATTTGCATATCTGAGTACCAGTTCACATGCACACACACACACATCTACAACACACATACATGTATGCACACACAAATAATATAGATACAAATATATAGAAGCCTGAGAAAGTAGTCTGATTATATTTGTTTTTAAGCAGTAATTAAATAACTGTTATCCATGAAAAATGTGTCATTGACAACTTAATCACGCTAATAGTTATTGAGTTCATGGAAAGCCAGTAGTAAAGCAGACATGGAATACATCCTTCTTAAAACCGGTTGCAAAAGGTTAGTTTATGGTAAGAAGTCAAATTAATCTTTGATAGAAATTAAAAGAGTGATTAGCCTTGGAGGTTGAAGGATAAGTGTGAAAATGAACTAGATATATTATATATCTTGACCCTGTTGGTGGTTAAGTAAATTCATCAACTTTTGTACTTTACTAAATATAACTATTCTTCAATAAATGTTTTAAAGTATGAAACAAATCTGTGGGATATATATACTATCAAATATATATACTATAAAATATATATATAATCTCCAACAATATCTAGGTAAATTGCACATTTCCCCCAAGCCTTTCTTGAAAATTATATTTTGCCCTTCTTCTAGCAAAGTTATTGCAACAGAATTATTCTATAAAGTCATCACAGGGGCCACCTGGGTTGCTCAGTGGTGGAGTGTCTGCCTTTGGCTCAGGTCCTGATCCTGGGGTCTTGGGGATCAGTCCTGCATTGGGCTCCCTGCAGGGAGTCTGTTTCTCCCTCTGCCTATATTTCTACCTCTCTCTCTCTCTGTTTCTTATGAATAAGTAAATACAATCTAAAAAAAGTTGTCACAGAAAATGCCATTTATAATGTATTAATATCTCAAAAATAAAATCATTGTCAATAATAACTGTCCTATTAGGTCATGCCAAAGACAATTATGCCATTATTTTATTTCTCTCCCATCCTTTTTCCTCAAGCTGTACATACAAGCTGAGAGCAATATAATTTTACCCAAGTGGGAAATGAGCTATTTTTTATTTTATTTTATTTTATTTTATTTTATTTTATTTTATTTTATTATTTTATTTCATTATTTTATATTTATTTGTTTAAAGATTGTATTTATTTATTTATTCATGAGAGACATACACAGAGATAGAGGAAGAGACAGGCAGAGGGAGAAGCAGGCTCCAGGCAGGGAGCCTGACGTGGGACTCGATCTGGGGTCTCCAGGATCACAGCCTGGGCTGAAGGTAGGGTTAAACTGCTGAACGACTCAGGCTGCCAGGAAATGAACTTTTTTAATAAGTTAAGTGTGCATCACATTTATATTGAATATTTACTAAAAGCAGAGGCAAATCCAAATGTTGGGATTTGAAGCTCATATAAATGCAAAGGTGGAGGTTACTTTAAAAAGTGAGCAACTTCATGAGTAATTATTTATAGCGAAAATATACACTGAGAACAGATCGGTTACAAATTTTTAAAACATTAATATCAAAATGACATTACTAAAAATAATTAATTGCTTGACAACTAAAAGTAAATAATTTTCTAGATTTTTCATGCATTTGACAAAATATTGTGACCTCACCTTTTTTTGGCGGGGGCAAGGAGATTGATTCTTGTCTCTAATGCTAGCGGTTTACTAAATTGTTTTTCTTATTATTTAGAGCTTAGGAATTTTCCTTTCATTTCACAACTTATTTGTAATCTTAGTCACATTTTTTTGTGAAATTGGGAATAAAATTTAAACTGTGCTGGGTATACAAGCTGTAAAATGTTAAAGCATTTCCAGTGTTCTTGTGCATTTGCTTATTTTACATATTTTTGAATTGATACTCATTAACCAGTTTATTGTCATTATGCACAGTGACCTGGCATATTCGAGTTTTAGCTTACTTTCATTGATTGATGCATTTCATTTCATATAAGCAAGAGTTTTAAATGTTTCCCAAATGTTCATATGATCCACCCTCTTAATTAATCAAACAATGCAAAAGTTTTTATTTCTCATTCAGATTTTATCTCCTCCTTTTTTCTATTTATTTGTTTATTTATTATAAAAGTTTTATTTATTTATTCATGAGAGACACACAAAGAGAGGCAGAGACACAAGCAGAGGGAGAAGCAGGCTCTCTGCAGAGAGCCTGATGTAGGACTTGATCTCAAGACCCTGGGATCGTGACCTGAGCCACTCAGGTGCCCTTTATCTCCTCCTCTTAATGAGTTACTGAAATGATAATATTTGTTATTTTATTTAAAAAAATATATTCTTATTTATCTTTATTCTGTTTTTCAAAATCTATTCCTTTAACTGACTTTTCACTATTAATATGTACTTAACACATTGATAGAAAGTTTTATTTTCTTCATATGTCCAAATCAGAAGTTAATAATTTTTCACTTGTTTTATTCTAGTGCCTCAAAATACCTTTTAAAAATGCAGTTAAAATATCTTATCTATCTTAATAGATAATGCATATCCACTGAGAAAAAAAAAGAATATGGCACTTCTTATAATTGTATATGCTATATGATCAAGTATATTTATAACAGATAAGTATTTCCATTTTCAATGGCATCAATGAAAACCAAATTCACTGCTTATAATTTTGCATATCTGAAAATAGAATTTCCATAGACAAACTTCCAGCTCCATGTATTTCAAATTCTGTTTCTCATATACCATTCACATACTCCAGAGTATATCAAAGTAACACATCTGGCTTTGCATCTTTCCATTTTGATGCTGGCTGAATCAGCAGAATGAGAAGTCATTCCTGAAAGTCATTTTAATACCAGGATGACTAGGAATAAAAATCATACAGGAAACTGACTGAAGCAAATGAGTACATTCTACAAAACTTAGCCTAAATATATCAGCAAGTGAGTTTCTCTTAGCTAGATCATAAAAGTGCTTATAGCCTCTCCAAGTCACCCAACAAGAAGAGCAGTAAGATGTGCAATACAATGGAAGTCAGAGTGAAAAGAGGTAGCAGTCTTAACTGTGATTAAAATATCTTTTGCTTTGCAAATTTTATAAAAATATAACTTTGAGGACACATTTATAGGCTTCCTCTTATTACTTCAAGAGCATTTTTTTTTCAGGGTTTCTGAAGCTTAAAAGTCACTAGCTTTATGCTTAATCTGCTTGTGACTGTAGGAGGGATCAATGAAACCCCTTGCCTCATTTCTGTTATGTTTTTCTGTTAATTTACACTTTTAAATGATATTCAACAATTTACCAATCTTGCATATTTTTAAACTGTAGTAGCCTTTAAATCTGTGCTTATTTTCTGGGGCACCTGGGTGGCTCAGTGGTTGAGTGGTCTGCCTTTGGCTCAGGTCATGATCCTGGGGTCCTGGGGTTGAGTCCTGCATCAGGCACCCCACAGTGAGTCTGCTTCTCCCTCTGCTTGTCTCTGCCACTCTCTCTCCCTCTCATCAATCAACAATCAGTCAACCAATCGGTGCTTATTTTCTGTTCTCTACTCATTTTTACTATTTTAATTTGACCCTTTTGGTTATCATCTACCTTATCATCTATTCATTTTCCAATTAATGGCTACAGCTCCTGTTCCTTATCTGCTCAATTTTGTTTCATACATGTTGTCATTATCAAGATTTCAAATCATATCAAGACCTTCCAATTTATGTCATATTCCTGCCTTGCTCATACCCCTTTAATGTTCTCCATGGTCTACTGAATTAGTTATAAACTCCTGAGCCAGCTTTCAAGGCTACCTACAATTTTGCTTTATTCTATCTTTGCAAAAAATAATAATAAACAGTTTAGCAAAGAATACATATTTCTATAACTACAAGTAGTTCATACTTTGACACCAATGCTTATTGACTACTTCATGATCTCTAATCTTTAGCATAGAAATGTACAGGTATTCAATTTTTGTTGAAATAAAGTGAAAGACAGCAACATATTGGACTGATGTAGACACAATGAACTTTCAAATAGAATCTCTCTCTAAAAGTTGTATTTTACATTAGCTAAGGTCTAGACATTTTTAGATAAGAAATATACTAACCTAGGTTCACAAGTGATCTAATTTTATCAACTTTTTAGAAAAAGATTTTATCTGTTTGAGAGAGAAAAAGAGAGACAGAGCATCAGCATGAGCATGAGCATGAGCAGGGAGAAGGAAGCAGAGGAGAGGGAGAAGCAGATTACCTGTTGAGGTCTATGTGGACCTCCATCCCAGGACCTCGAGATCATTACTCGAGCTGAAGACAGATGCTCAAACTACTGAGACACCCAGCGGCCCCACACTTTACTAACTTTTAATGCCTATTTACAATGATCAGTACTGCACAGTTGTCTTTTATTTTCATATCACATGTAGTTTAGGATCTACAAATGATTTTAGCATCCTTTTTCCTTTATACTGTTTTGAGAAAATTAGTCACTCTCTGTATCAGTCAAAACTCATTCTGGGAAGTATAGCTACTAATCTATTTTAATTGACAATATTTATTATAGGTAATAGACCTTACACAAATGTGAGCAAAACTGGAGAAATAAAGTTCTGGATGAGAGGATGAGAGGATCAGAAAGTCACTAACCAATTTACCAGAAGCAATAGTGCAGGAGCACAAAGTGAATAATAAGAAATATCAAAGGAACCAAGGACATCCGGTGCCAAAATGGAACTAAAAAGAGGTATTTCTGGAACGTTCTATAGTAAGCTCTTGTACTATGTAGTTACCATCACTATGGACCTGAGACTACTCTTGGTCAGGAGGAAGAGCTGAATGTGGAGTGGAGAATAATGGACAACTTAGGGCCTTTTATTTGTCTGACCACAAGATAATTCAATTTTAGCATCGACTATAATAATACAGATTTTTCTCCATCTCACTCACTAAGTCGTCCTACTATTGACTTAAAAATCCACAGACTTTTAATTTTATTTAATCTATTTTTCATGGCAAAATATCTTTTTCTTTATTCTACTCAATCCATGATCATATCATGATATATATATATATATAAATATATATCATATAAATATCGTGTATACACTCATAATATCCATAAATTCATGATATATCTGTATTTATTTTTATATCTTCAGTAGAAGTTGTATTGTCTTAAATGGCACTGTGGTGTGTATTTTATTAAAATCTATTCTTTTTTTTTATTTATTTTACCATTTCATTTATTGGTGTTCAATTTGCCAACATACAGAATAACACCCAGTGCTCATCCCGTCAAGTGCCCCCCTCAGTGCCCGTCACCCTTAAAATCTATTCTGCTCGGCACACAGTGAGCCCTCTCAATCTAGAAATATGTATATTAAAAAAAAAAGGAGTTGTCTTGCATAATCTCATTATGCCTATAATAATTTGTGTGTGTGTATTCTCATCTCTATTCCTAAAACTCTTTTTTTTAAGTTTTTTTTTAATTTTTATTTATTTATGATAGTCACACACACACACACACACACAGAGAGAGGCAGAGACACAGGCAGAGGGAGAAGCAGGCTCCATGCACCAGGAGCCCGATGTGGGATTCGATCCCGGGTCTCCAGGATCGCGCCCTGGGCCAAAGGCAGGCGCTAAACCGCTGCGCCACCCAGGGATCCAGATATTCCTAAAACTCTTATCTCTCATCTGTAGACAAATTTTAAGTTTATTTTCCAGGAAATTATTCATTTAATTGATTTTGAAATTCAATTGAGGTTATTTTTGTGAATTATAGTCTCATGCTTTTTTCCCCTAGGTAACATATCTTTGAAATAATTTTACATGTTCTCCTGAGTTTATGAATTTATTTTAGAGAAAAATATATTTATCTGCCAAACAAAGCAATTTAGTAATCAGCATAAAGTGTTTATGTATCTACTTAATATACATAGATACTAATTGCATGGTTTGTAGGAAGAAACATTTAGTTCAAAATGTGGTTAATTGTCATTTTTTTTAATTCTGTCTTTTCAAACATGCTTCAAATGATATGTCTAGTAGCTAATGATTATCTTCTAAAATATAACTTGAAAATTACTTTTGTTTGAAATATCTGGTTTTTTAAAAATGTTTAATATAAATTTTACTCTAAGAAATATAACTATTTTATTTTAATTTTTTAAAAAAAGATTTTATTTATTTATTCATGAGAGACACACAGAGAGAGGCAGAGGCATAGGCAGAGGGAGAAGCAGGATCCATGCAGGGAGCCCGACGTGGGACTGGATCCCTGGTCTCCAGGATCAGGCCCTGGGCTGAAGGTGGCGCTAAATCGCTGAGCCACCAGGGCTGCCCAAAGTATAACTATTTTAATGATCTTTTTTTCTAGATTACCATCTCTAAATTATAATGTCATAGAACCATGAAGATAGGATGCACTTTAGTTTTTCATTCATTCAGTTTATACTTATTGTTCAGTCATTGTAATGTAAACACTGAGCTAAGCATTCAGGAAAGAAACAAAAGATAATTCCTACCCTTTAAAAGCTCTCCATATAGCAATGAAATGAGGCAAGTTAGTATCACTTGTAATACAGTGAGATGAGTGCTATAAATTCAGAAAAGGGGAATAACTTAGAATGTGGGAAGGTATAATGTATTTTTATATTGCAGACCCACAGCAACAGAATTTGGAGAGTTCTGTTTCCAGAAATTTATTTTGGGAACAATAATGCATATGTTTCTACCTTTTCAATTCCTGACATTCAGGTCCCTGATCTCATACTTTTATAGTATCCTTCTCCATTTCTCTTTATCCCCTCACATTTCAATAACTTTTTCATTAATTTTATTCTTAATTTCTAGAAGATATTCCAGATTTTTGGAAAGAAAATCTTGCCTTTGTAATGCCACATTTTGGGAAAGTGTGTCACATTTGTGTGACAATTGTCTCACATCCCTTTTCTCAAGTCTCTCTAAAAGTCCTTTTGCTAAAAGGTAGGAAATTTGGAATCACCAACTCTGAAAAATGAGGAAATAAGGTAAAGATTCTCTTAATATTATTTTTAAAAGATTTTTATGTATTTATTTGACAGAAAGAGAGAGAACACAAGCAGGGGGAGCAGCAGAGAGAGAGAGAGAAGGAGATCCCCATTGAGGAGGGAGCCTGATGTAGGACTCAATCCCAGGACCCTGGGATCATGACCTGAGCCAAAGGCAGATGCTTAACCAACTAAGCCACAAAGGTGCCACTCTTTTAATATTCTTCATGCTGGAAAAAAATTTTCCCAATGAGAAGATAAAATTGGAGAGTGAAATAAATATTCCAAATTGTGATAATCGCTAAATACAAGGGAGGGCATATGAATCTTAATGACTCTATTATGTGTACTACTTTATGTGTGTTAATGTGTTAGGTCATTTAATTCTAACTACAGTCTGATGAACTTTGCATTACCAAAAATTGCTGGGCAACAATCATATCATATGTGTAATTCTGTACATCTGATCTTAGATTTAGAGGAAACTATGGTGCTCAAAATCAATTTTGTGTTACCACACTTAGGATTATGATAGTAACTACATTTAAATTGCTATGTTTTAATCAATTAATTTTTCCCCCTTCTCCCTCCAACACACACACACACATATACACACACAATTCATACTTAGTTTAGTTAAGGATTCAAGTGTATGACTAATGAACTGAGCGTATTAGTTAAATCCTACTTATCCTTTATGTCTTCCAGGAAGTCTACTCTGAACCCAGAAGTTCAGAGGGGCCAGCTACATAATTTGTGTAAATGAAAATAAAAACATGAGGAGTCTACGGCCATACCACCCTGAACGGGCCCGATCTCGTCTTATCTTGGAAAAACATGAGGCCTCATGGTCAAAAATCATTAAAACTTTAAGAAAATGACAGCAAAGTATTAATTCAAATACAGGGTTTTGTTTGACTGTACATATTGCATGTTCATAAAGATGGCTGAGTCCAGATTAAATACTTCTTTTTAGTTAATTTATGGTAAGGTGATCTAGTATATCTGTTACTTCTTGTACTAGTTTGCTAGGGCTGCCATAACACAGTACGATAGACTGTGGCTTGAACAATAGGAATTTTTTCTCTTCTACCTGTGTCCAAATCTCCTTTTATTGTAAGATTAATAGTCATATTGAATAAAATCTGATTCTAATAACCTCATTTTAACTTAATTACCTCTTTAAAAACCTCATCTCCAAATACAGTCACATTTTGAGGTTCTAATATATGTATCTTACGATAACACAATTCAGCTCCTGAACAACTCTGTTACAGATATAGACTCTCTCAGGGCAGTGGTTCTGTTATTTATCACAGTAAATTCCGCATCTATCATATTCAATGGGAAAAAAGTAAACCTGCAATAAATATTTGGTAATTGAAAAAATTGATAAGGGAATCAGTGCCAGTGTATATAGCAGAGATTTTTATGGTCCGTTGTCATAGGCATTTCAAGCTTCAGAACTGAGGTTCCTGAGACTGAGTGAGCATTTTCTAAGACTGTAAAAAGAAAAAAAAAGTACTGGACTTGTAATTGTAAATTTCATGAGATAAGTCATTACCCACAGTTTTGTTTGAATTTTTGTCTGTATCTATATGGAATGTCAGGTAAAATATAGTAATTAAACAATTCTTTTAAAAACAAAGATTGGTACTTTAGAAAGCTTATTTTTAAATATACTCAACTTACAAAAAACATATGGTAAAATAGTCAAGGTTTTGAAAATTATTTTTAAGTGGAAATGCTAACTGATTTAGCATTTTACTTTGGGTTAATAGATAATTTTATTACTTTAGAAATAAAGGTGAATTTTATAACTTCATTCAAAGTTTAGTTCTAATTTATTAGTTACCAAATACTGCTGAAATATCAAAATCTCACTAGAGCATGTGATTTAATTTCATGAAATATTGGGTCAAATGTATTACAAAGATTCATCTGCATATAAAAGACATTAGGCAACTAGATTGAAGACACTCATAAACACAATCTACATAATCTGAAAAATGGTGTGCTCTAAACTGAATGAGGTAGACATTCTTTAAAGTAATAGACTTTAACTTTATTCTGCTAACAAAGTAACTAAAACCTATGAGATAGATGTTAAAATTAGAAATCAATTAACTTGTACATAGGTCCAAATTGAAAATTCTCCTGGAATTAAGGACAAAAATAATATTTTAAGTAACTTTGTCTCTACTAGATTCTCTTGGGCCTTTTGAAAATATCATTCTCAAGTTTTTCTTATTTTTTGAGATAAAAATAGTATTCAACTGTTGTTCCTTCTTATTTTCTCTAGCTGTTTAGTTAGAACCATGACTGGGCCAAGATGCACAAATCTGAAAGGATACTGAAGTGAACTAAGCCCCAAAATTCCATAAATAGAAACTGCTAATCCATCCCTCTGTTTTTACTCAATGTGACCTTGGTTCTTCCCATAGGGAAGAAAATAAATATCTCCTTTCTGGTCCAGGAAAAGATCTAGGTCCAACTCTTCTTTTACCTGTTTGCTTCTTCAAAATAAACAATTGTAAATGTGTTATTCTGAGGATTCTAAATACAAATTTCATAAAGAAAATATAATAAAAATGACATTTTGTAATTATAATAGAATATAACTGGAAAACAAGGAAAAAAGCACTGAAAATATTAGTGCCAAGTTTAATGAATTTTTCCTTAAAGATGTGTAAGATCCCAAGGCATCCATTTTGCTATAAGTCAGTCTTTCTTCCATATTATTGTGTCACCCTCATTTCTCAATACTTGCTTTATCCATTTTAAGCACATATTTTCTCTGATATAGTTTATGCTCTGATAAGCTGTTTTAAATCTAGGTTTTATGTTTTAATATTTTGTTATTATTGTTTTCTTTCATTTTTAATTTGTATATAATTAAGTGCAATTATTTTAAGATTCACAATGTATGTGGTGGAAGAAAATATTTGAGATAGTATCACAAATTTAATTTTGGAATAAATCTTTGTAATTAGTAATAATTTTCAATAATAATCACTATTCATTTTAGGAAGAAATAATTCTGAGGTATGAAATGAGCTTTCAAAAAAACAATACAGTAGTAATTAGACATAGTAAGAAATTGTTTATTCCTCTTAACTGATAACTGTCACTGGAAATTCCCTGGAATATTTGTTTTAAAATACATTAAATTTTGAAATATAGAGAGGGTTTATGGGTTAATTGAATTAACTTATTATTATTATTATTGCAAATGGCATATCTATTAAGCTTGTGCTAAATGTATGAATAATACATTTAACATTCTAATAGTTTTACATAAACTTTTGTAAATGCACATTTAAACCATTATATAATTTACTAAGAACAGCTACTCTCCTCTAAAATTATAAAATCTTCCATCAGTTGACTTTTGAGGGCTCACATTGCTATAACTGTAATTGTGATAAACTATACATATTGGTACTTTAAAGTACAGTTCAGAATCAAAATCAATTGCATATAATTTTGCACATTTTAAACAAAGAGATTGATAAATTAATTCAGATTTTCAAATCATAGCTCAAGTACATAAAATATAATTTTTAAAATATCATTGCTCATTTCTATTGCAAAGATTTTATAGTCTTAATTATTGCAAATCTGAAACATCTGGTAAATTATCATTTTGTTCATTAGAGAACACTGGGAAAAGTTATTGTTATACTTGTTTTTGGCATGTTTTAAGACGGTTAAATTTCATGGTTACTTCTCATAGTCATTGGGACCATATGCTGTAATTATCCAAGTGAGGTCATCTAAAGGTGAGAAAAGTAAAATTCTATACCAAAATATTTCATGAGAACTTCTTGTACAATGTTTGAAGTGCTGTTAATCAGAGTAGGGAAAGTCAGGATCCATAACAACTCGAATTGGATTAGTTGCTTTCACAGTTTTTTTTTTTTTAAACAGATAAAGGAATATGCTTTTTATCCTTACCCAGGATCAAATGTGAAAAAGAGAAGGCACATACTAGATGAATAACTTCTAGGACACTCTATACTACCTTTACAGACATTCTCAATTATAGGCAACTAAGGGATTGCCTCACAGGAACAGGAAGAAACATAATCAACCTTTGGGATAGCACAGTGGCTTTAAATAGATGCCTGTAGAGATTTTATAGCATTTATCTTAGAAATATGACTGAAAAACTAAATAATGTTCCTTTCCTCAGTTTTCTTAGTTCATCCTAAATATTAGAAATATCACATCTTTTTTGAAATATTTTTGAGATGGCTAACTGCTAGGGATCCCAATCCACTGCAAAAGACTGCCAAAAAACATCTATGACTAATAGCAGCAGAGAATAGTGCTTAAAGTTAATAAAGCTTTGCTTAATTATTTTTTAATTAAAGAATCACTTGAGGATTTCAAGTGCAAAATGTCTTGGTCTTAGTATTGGGCTTTAATTATATAAAACCAAGTTTAAGTAGCTTAATTAAAAATATGTATTACATAAATTAGGATAGTCATGTGTTCATGCTTAATATGCATTTGTTTTCCTAACACAAGTTGCAATGAAATTTGACTTCTAGGCACTCAGATCACGCCATTTCTTTCTTAGTTCCTTTTCTTTGTTTTTTTTTTTTTTAACTGTTTATTTATTTATTCATGAGAAACACACAGAGAGAGAGAGAGAGAGAGAGAGAAGCAGAGACACAGGCAGAGGGAGAAGCAGGCTCCATGCAGGGAGCCTGACATGAGACTCAATCCCAGGTCTCCAGATCACAGAAGGTAGCTGAAGGTGGCGCTAAACCCCTGAGCCACCCAGGCTGCCCTCCTTTGTAGTTTTTAAATAGCAGTGTGATTGACAATCAACTATAAATTTAGCAACTTTAGCAGCATACTATGAAAAGTTTTCAATTTTTGAGAGGCATCAAAAACTGTCATATTCTTTAGACCACAGAATAGATTTGTGGCACTCTTCAGCCTTTTGAAGGTCATTTCTGCGTTGTGTAATGGTTTTCCAAAGCTTTTTGTCAATTAGTTTTGTAGTTTATTAGAAAAATGTTTTTAAAGCACCTACTCTCCAGGAGCTTAAAGATGAAGAAATAGTACTGTTTTCCATTTGATGGTTTTATAGTAGAGTATATACACTAGAAATTACATTCAACCAAGAACAAATTTGTAGTTGCTGAGTAGCAAAGATCCCAAGGAGAAAGCTATAGCCAAGCAGAAAGGGAGCTAAGAAAAATGCTAAGTAGAATCTCAGGGTTGAGTAACTAAAATTGGCATTCAAGGACTTCCCAGGAGGAAATGCAGAATATAGAGATTCTGAGATTCCAAAGAGTCAAGTCTCTGACCACTAAACTACACATCAAAAAGGTAAACTAAAATAAATTTACATATAAAACCAAGAGAACTAAACAGATATTTGAGCTACCATCCATCAAATAATGAATTTAATGTTTGAGTCTAATCAAGGTAATAGCCTGATAAAATAAAATAAAAAAACACACTCTTCGGAGATGTATAATAGATTACAGAGCCTCTAAAGCAAAACACACATAGTCTAAGATACATTCAAAATTAGTAAACACATAAAGAACAATGAAAGGCTATCCAATTTTTAGAAACAACAATAACAGAGGCCCAGCTCAAAACGAATGATCCAGATGTTGTAGTTATTAGACAAAAACTTAAAAAAGCTATTATAAATATGCTTCATGTTGTAAACAAACAAAACAAAACATGATTTAGTGTATAACATAATAGAACATCTCAGTGGAGAAACGGAAAATATAAAAAGAACCAAATGGAAATATGGAATAGAAAATTACAGTATCTTAAATAAAAATTTTACCAAATACAGAGAATAATACAAAAATAAAGATGACATCAAATGGCCTGTAACTTCCTTCCATTCATCCTTCCCACCCTCCTCCTCTCTTAATTTAAACACTGATAAAATGCAATTTTATATAACAGTATCATGAAACATCCTCTTTTTTAACTTTAATTTTACTTAAATGTTTATTCTGCCATAATGAAATAGATCTATAGCAGCTTTTAAAATGTTGACATAACATCCATTTATAAATTTCAAATTTGATTTAGGAAACTAATTGCTTACTGGAGTTTTAATTAAAGCCATTTAAATGGCTTTTTGATCCTTGACTGTCCAAGCACATGGTATAACTGAACTTCCTGGCTTCTTATTTCTTAGGTATTTCCTTATTAGCTTTGGTGAATGAGTTGGGAATAGAAAGTATCTGCATCATTTCCAGGCCAAAACATTAACAATATCTGCACTCTTTCCTTTCAACAAAAACTTGCAACATTTTAGTCAATGACTGCGCCAGCCAAATTATATGAATGATGTAAAAAAGAGATTCTACTGATACTCTATGGACATGTAGAATAAATGAGATATAAAATCTGTTGTTTTAAGTTATTAGGATTGACACACATATAGAACTTTGTGTAGGGTGCTATTGTAAGGACAAACTTCAAATGTATGATATAAACTTAGGACCCAGGAAGCAAGGAGACTTATATTGGAGACTAAAAGGATAAAAATTCATAATATGCAGTGGATATGCTTAATAACACATAAAAACATGAGAAAGATTCAACTGTATTACTAATAAAAGCAAATCTATATTATAAATGGTAAGAAGAGATTAATCTTCTATACTAAATTTGAAAAGTTTCTAAGTTTTTTCAATCATTATTTTACTGTTATCTGAAGTTTATAATATAACTTTCTGAAAAACAACTTGGTAATAGGAGTGCTTTGGCAATATGAAGATTATATTTTATTCATTTAAATTAGCAATGCAGTCTCTACTTCTAGGAATATGAATAAAATAGCATCAAGAAGAATAAAAAAAAGCTTCTATAGAGTCAAATATTATCGTATATTTTGTAATTCTCCAAATTGAAACCAAAGAGTCATTATATTTCACATAGAATAAATCCTGGGAAATACTCAGAATTAAAGGCTCAGAGACAGTTAATGGAATTGCAAAATATATGGATATAACATTTGGTGCAAAGAGAGTCACAAACTTGCATGTGCCTTGAGGAATCCACCAGATAAAAGTAAAACAGTACAGTATCCAGTTTGTGCACAATGTTTCTTCTAATGGTGCCATCATACCCTTCTGTCACTTTTTTCTTGGACGAGACTGTGTTTTCTATTCTTGTAAATAAACATAATAACTTAAATATTATTACTTTGGACTTCTCATTTGACTCTATTACATATATGAAATACAATAATTTTTTAAGAGCATGTGCAATTATTTATCTAAAAATCCTGTCTTAACAAATGTAAATAACATTCTGTATCAAATGTCCTGCTTAAAAACTCTTTTCATTTGTCAAGTCCAATGATACCATAATCTGAGGAGACAGTAATTCTCCTTTGTAAATACAATTTTCTCTTTTTGTTTAATGTGGCAGTGAAGGACTCTCTTAAATAGTAGGCAATAAATCTATAGATTCACCGAAGGTGAAAAAACCCAGTGCTCAGCCTGACTTGATATCTAGAAACCCTGGAATTACATTTCCTACCTTTGAAGAATATCTCAGAAAGATAAATAATTACTTAGAAACATGGAAATCTTAAGTCATGTATTTTCAAATTGTATGTATGTACATGGAACAACATTTTTGTGATTCAGGCCACTAGAAACAAAATCCTTATCATGGAGGTGGAGCAAGATGGTGGAAGAGGAGGGTCCCCAAGTCACCTGTGCCCACCAACTTACCTAGATAACTTTCAAATCATCCTGAAAACCTATGAATTGGGCCTGAGATTTATTTATTTTTTTTTTAATTTTTATTTATTTTTGATAGTCACAGAGAGAGAGAGAGGCAGAGACACAGGCAGAGGGAGAAGCAGACTCCATGCACCGGGAGCCTGATGTGGGATTCGATCCTGAGTCTCCAGGATCGCGCCCTGGGCCAAAGGCAGGCGCCAAACCGCTGCGCCACCCAGGGATCCCGGGCCTGAGATTTAAAGAGAGAACAGCTGGAATGCTACAGTGAGAAGAGTTCGTGCACCTATCAAGGTAGGAAGATGGAACAAAATAAATAAAAAAGCATCCAAGGGGAGGGGTCCCCCGAGGAGCCGGGCTAAGGCCCCGGGGCGAGAGCGTCCAGGACAGGAGAGCCCGGTCCTGGAGAAGCAGGAGTTTCACCAATCTTCTTGGAGGGAAAGGTGCTCGCAGGGAGTTGGAGCAGGATCCCAGGAGGGGCAGTGATGCCCTCAGGCTCCCAGGGGCACTAACAGACACCCGCGCCCGGGGAGAGCCGCCACACCCCGCGGCCGAGCTCCCTAAAGGGCTGCAGCGCGTGCCCGGCGGTGGGGCCCTGGAGCAGCTCGGCTGGTGGCTCAGGCGGCGGCTCCACGGAGGGGCTGCACCGCCCGGAAGCAGCTCAGGAGCCCAAGATTCTGCGCTCCCCTGGGACAGGTGGAGGCCAGGCGGACACAGGGCACCAAGGACGCTCCTGCTGCCCGTCGGCCCCTGAGCTGTGCAGATCAGCGCCCCCGACCCCGCCCCGGAGCATCCAGGCCCCTGTGGACTAGGCTGTGGTAGTTACTGCAGGAGCTGACTCTAGAGCTGGAGAGCTGGCCGCTGCCACTGTTCCTCCTCCTGGTGTCACCTTGTACCTGGGACTGAGCAGAGCTGCCAGGGAGCAGGGGCCTCACAGGCTAAACATCTACCATTGAGCCGTACACCTGGCAGGAGGCTGGGCAGGGTGTTTGAGAGTGGGCCATACTTGTTCCTCTTCACCATCAGTGGCCACCTGCTGCAACGATTTGAGGACCACCAGAGGACCATCAGCAACCTATGGGTGGATTCTGTGCACATCCTCACCACATCTATGGATGACTCTCTGCATTTTTACATGTGGGAAGACGAAGGCCATTATCCATACCTCAAGAGCTGCTGTCACCTGGAACACATAGGGAGTGACCTGGCACCAAGCTGCTATGTCTCCAAAGCAATATGTGATAACATGAGCATAGTATGTGTGGTGTCAAGAATTCGTGAATCCAGCATTCTGGTGATGTGTTCTTTGCATATGTAATGTGGAAACTAATGGAATTAACCCTACATCACTTCCCTCCATGTAGTAAAGAGATTTCTGTTTGAAAAAAAAAAAAAAGAGAGAGAGAGATAGAGAATCAACACAGCAGGCCTGTCCCCCAGAAGACCAGCTGGAAGGACAGGGCAAGAGCAAGTTCTTGACCAAGCAGCACTGGAAAGTTCCAAGAGAAGTCTAGGGACTTAGAGAGGATACCCTTCCTTGTTTTTCGCTTGCTGTTTGTTCCTCCTCCCCCCCTTTTTTCTCTCTTTTTCTCCTTTTTCCAGTACAACTTGTTTTTAGCCACTCTGCACTGAGAAAAACGACTAGAAGAAAAAACTCACCACAAAAGAAAGAGTCAGAAATAGTCCTCTCTCCCACAGACTTACAAAATTTGGATTATAATTCAATGTCGGAAAGCCAATTCAGAAGCACAATTATAAAGCTACTAGTGGCTCTGGAAAAACAGTATAAAGGAGTCAAGAGACTTTATGACTGCAGAATTTAGATCTAACCAGGCTGAAATTAAAAATCAATTAAATGAGATGAAATCCAAACTGGAGGTCCTAACGATGAGGGTTTGCAACGTAGAAGAATGAGTGAGTGACAAACATGACAAGTTGATGGCAAGGAAGGAAACTGAGGAAAAAAGAGAAAAACAATTAAAAGATCATGAAGATAGTTAAGGGAAATAAATGACAGCCTCAGAAGGAAAAATCTACATTTAATTGGGGTTCCAGCGGGCACCGAGAGAGACAGAGGTTCAGAATATATATTTGAACAAATCATAGCTGAGAACTTCCCTAACTTGGGAAGGGAAACAGGCATTCAGATCTAGGAGATAGAGAGATCCCCGCTAAAATCAATAAAAACTGCTCAACACCTCAACATTTAATAGTGAAACTTGTAAATTCCAAAGATAAAGAGAAGATCCTTAAAGCAGCAAGAGACAAGAGATCCCTAAACTTTATGGGGAGAAATATTTAGGTTAACAGCAGACCTCTCCACAGAGACCTGGCAGGCCAGAAAGGGCTGGCAGGATATATTCAGGGTCCTAAATGAGAAGAACATACAGCCAAGAATACTTTATCCAGCAAGGCTCTCATTCAGAATAGAAGGAGAGATAAAGAGCTTCCAAGACAGGCAGGAACTGAAAGAATATGTGACCTCCAAACCAGCTCTGCAAGAAATTTTAAGGAGGACTCTGTAAAAGAAAGAGGAAGTCCAAGGAAACAATCCACAAAAACAGGGACTGAATAGGCATCATGATGACACTAAATTCATATATTTTGATAGTAACTCTGAACGTGAACGGGCTTAATGATCCCATCAAAAAGCGCAGGGTTTCCGACTGGATAAAAAAGCAGGACCATCTATTTGCTGTCTACTAGAGACTCATTTTAGATGTAAGGACACATACAGCCTGAAAATAAAAGGTTGGAGAACCATTTACGATTCAAATGGTCCTCAAAAGAAAGCAGGGGTAGCCATCCTTATATCAGATAAACTAATGTTTAGCCCGAAGACTGTAGTGAGAGATGAAGAGGGACACTATCTCATACTTAAAGGATCTATCCAAGAAGAGGAATTCACAAATATCAATATTTATGCCCCGAATGTGGGAGCTGCCAAGTGTATCAATCAATTAATAACCAAAGGTAAGACATACTTAGATAATAATACACTTATACTTGGTGACTTCAATCTAGTGCTTTCTACAATCGATAGGTCTTCTAAACACAACATCTCCAAAGAAACAAGAGCTTTAAATGATACACTGGACCAGATGGATTTCACAGATATTTACAGAACTTTACATCCAAACTCAACTGAATACACATTCTTTTCAAGTGCACATGGAACTTTCTCCAGAATAGGCCACACTGGGTCACAAATCAGGTCTTAACTGATACCAAAAGATTGGGATAGTACCCTGCATATTTTCAGACCATAATGCTTTGAAACTAGAACTAAACCACAAGAAGTTTGGAAGGATATCAAACACATGGAGGTTAGGGACCACTTTTGTAAGAGATGAAAAGGTCAACTAGGAAATTAGAGAAGAATTAGAAAGATTCGTGGAAACTAATGAGAATGAAGATACAACCATTCAAAATCTTTGGGATACAGCAAAAGCAGTCCTGAGGGGGAAATACATTACAATACAAGCAGCCATCCAAAAACTGGAAAGAATTCAAATACAAAAGCTAACCTTGCACCTAAAGGAGCTGGAGAAGGAACAGCAAATGAAACCTTCACCCAGCAGAAGAAGACAATTAATAAAGATTCGAGCAGAACTCAATGAAATAGAGACCAGAAGGACTGTGGAACAGATCAACAAAACCAGGAGTTGGTTCTTTGAAAGAATTAATAAGATAGATAAACCATTAGCCAGCCTTATTAAAAAGAAGAGAGAGAAGACTCAAATTAATAAAATCATGAATGAGAAAGGAGAGATCACCACCAACACCAAGGAAATGCAAACGATTTTAAAAACATATTATGAGCAGCTATATGCCAATAAATTAGGCAATCTAGAAGAAATGGACGCATTTCTGGAAAACCACAAACTACCAAAACTGGAACAGGAAGAAATAGAAAACCTGAACAGGCCAATAACTAGGGAGGAAATTGAAGCAAGCATCAAAAACCTCCAAGACACAAAAGTCCACGGCCAGATGGCTTCCCAGGGGAATTCTATCAAACGTTTAAAGAAGAAACCATACCTATTCTACTAAAGCTGTTTGGAAAGATAGAAAGAGATGGAGTACTTCCAAACTCGTTCTATGAGGCCAGCATTACCTTAATTCCCAAACCAGACAAAGACCCCAAGAAAAGGGAGAATTATACACCAATATCCCTGATGAACACAGAAGTAAAAATTCTCAACAAGATACTAGCCAATAGGATCCAACAGTACAATAAGAAGATTATTCACCATTACCAAGTGGGATTTATCCCCAGGATGCAAGGCTGGTTCAACACTCCTAAAGCAGTCAATGTGACTGATCATATCAACCCAGGGCAATTTACACGTTTAATGCAATCCTTATCAAAATACCATGGACTTTCTTCAGAGAGTTGTAACAAATTATTCCACAAAGATTTGTGTGGAATCAGAAAAGACCCCGAATAACCAGGGGAATATTAAAAAAGGAAACCACATAAAAAAAAATAAAATAAAATAAAAATAAAAAAAAATAAAAAATAAAATAAATAAATAAATAAAAAGGAAACCACAGCTGGGGGCATCACAATACCAGATTTCAGGTTGTACTACAAAGCTGTGGTCATCAAGACAGTGTGGTACTGGCACAAAAACAGACACATAAATTAATGGAACAGAATAGGGAATACACAGAAGTGGACCCTCAACTCTATGGTCAATTAATATTCGACAAAGGAGGAAAGACTATCCACTGGAAGAAAGACAGCCTCTTCAATAAATGGTGCTGGGAAAATTGGACATCCACATGCAGAAGAATGAAACTAGACCACTCTCTTGCACCAGACACAAAGATAAACTCAAAATGGATGAAAGATCTAAAGGTGAGACAAGAGTCCATCAAAATCCTAGAGGAGAACACAGGCAACACCCTTTTTGAACTTGGCCACAGTAACTTCTTGCAAGATACATCCATGAAGGCAAAAGAAACAAAAGCAAAAATGAATTTTGGGACTTCATCAAGAAAAAAAGCTTCTGCACAGCAAAAGAAACAGTCAACAGAACTAAAAGACAACCTACAGAATGGGAGAAGGTATTTGCAAATGACGTATCAGATAAAGGGCTAGTTTCCAAGATCTATAAAGAACTTCTTAAACTCAACAGCAAAGAAACAAACAATCCAATCATGAAATGGGCAAAAGACATGAAGAGAAATCTCAGAGGAAGACATAGACATGGCCAACAAGCACATGAGAAAATGCTCCGCATCACTGGCCATCAAGGAAATACAAATCAAAACCACAATGAGATACCACCTCACACCAGTGAGAATGGGGAAAATTAATAAGACAGGAAACCACAAATGTTGGAGAGGATGTGGAGAAAGGTGAACCCTCTTACACTGTTGGTGGGAACGTGAACTGGTGCAGCCACTCTGGAAAACTGTGTGGAGGTTCCTCAAAGAGTCAAAAATAGATCTGCCCTACCACCCAGCAATTGCACTACTGGGGATTTACCCCAAAGAAACAGATGCCGTGAAACCCCAGGACACCTGCACCCCGATATTTGTAGGAGCAATGTCCACAATAGCCAAACTGTGGAAGGAGCCTCGGTGTCCATCGAAAGATGAATGGATAAAGAAGATGTGGTCTATGTATACAATGGAATATTCCTCAGCCATTAGAAATGACAAATACCCACCATTTGCCTCTACGTGGATGGAACTGGAGGGTATCATGATGAGTGAAATAAGTCAATCGGAGAAGGACAAACATTATATGGTCTCATTCTTTTAGGCAATATAAAAATTAGTGAAAAGGAATAAAGGGAAAGGAGAGAAAATGAGTGAAAATATCAGTGAGGGTGACAAAACATGAGAGACACCTAACTCTTGGAAAGGGAGGTGGGTGGGGCATTCGGGTGACTGGGTGATGGGCACTGAGGGGGGCACTTGGCAGGATGAGCACTGGTTGTTATGTTAAATGTTGGCAAACTGAACTCCAATAAAAAATAAGAAATAAACAAATAAAGAAAACCATTTAATGGGAAAATAAAACAAAACAAATTCTCATCAATATTAAAATAATATTTAATCAATCATCAATATTAAATAATATTTAATATAAAATATTAAAATAAACTCTTGTTAAAAGTTATGTCAAAATATCCAAAAGAAATATTATTTTTTTACAATTAGCCAAAGTTTTATAGAATATAAAACATAAAACTTTTGGATTAATAGAGTTTTAGAAATTCTAAGGTATTTACTTTTTGGCTATTCATTTGACACAAATTTGAAAGTGTTAGAATTACCGCTTTATATATTTGATATATATGGAAACAATATCATTTGTTCTGAGAGGAACAAAAATAACTGTAAGTCCTTCTCCTATAATCTTGAAGAATGTTAGGCAAATTATTGAATAAAATTTTCCCTCTTAATTCACAGATCCTAAAAAAAAAAGTATTCACTAAAATGCACGCATGCATTAGCATAGGCATGCAGACAAGTAGCTGCATGCATATCCCAGTAATTGGTGTGGAGTAAAAGTGGGGAAAAAATATAGGAAAAAGAAGAAAAAAAGAATGGTTATAGTAATAGGTATTTTGGAGGAAAATGGGGTAGTTTCTCTTGACTGAAAAGTTTTATATGAATTAAACCTTTCCATGAAATTTGCAATTTAATATGTTTTAGTAGACAGAATGGGTTTTTTGGGAACAGATTAGTAGTCAGGCACTGTCCCCTTAATAATAATGTCTTGACCTTGGATAAGTTATTGAAGATATATGAACATCAGTTTTCTCTCTTGCAGTATTGACCCTGCTTATGTAGTTGTGCCCAATAAATGTTAGCTCCTCCCCTGAGTTATTCCTCTACTTTCATGACTGATTTTCTAATTCTTGACATTCTGCATTTTACAATTTACTTTCAGAAAATCTTATTTGCTTTGATCTCTATGTGTAGTTCTCTTCCAGGATGTCTTATTTTTTACCATTACTTATCTTTATTGTTAATAACTCATCAGCTTCTGAACTCTTAAGTATATGCCGTCTTTTGCATTCTTTCTTTGATTCTTTATTCTTTATTCTTTGCATGTTGTTTTCTCTAGACTTTCCCATTCCCTCAGCTTCTAGAGTGACAGTACTTAAAACCTCCAATTTCTTGCCAATTAGGTATTATGCTGGTATTGAAAGTGTAGGATAGTAGAAAATTTGTATATGTTGATCTTTGTTCATTTCCTGACACATGTTCCTAAAACCCTTGCCATTTCCAAGTGATAACCAGGAACATCTTTGTTCTACTATTTGGTCTTTGACCCCAAGTTCCTAACACCAACCTCTTAAATCCCTTGGAATCTTCTGAATGAAAGGAATGTTTTTTGTTCTAATAACATGACCATTGGTGAACACCAGATGGGGGCTAATCTCCAGAAAGAATAAGCTGTGGTTAGAAGCTTGGAACTTTCAGTCCCACCCAGCATTCTTCAGAAACAGGAGAGGGGGTGGAAGTGGAATTAATGATTGATCCTGCATAGACAATGATGCTTCCATAAAATCCCCAAAAGTATGGTGTTTTGTGAATACATCTAGGTGTCTGAAGTCAGCATGCCCCAATTTTATGGGCTTAGAAGCTTCAGCACTAGGGACTCTTCCAGACTTTTTTGCAATTTATCTCTTCATCTGGCTGTTGTTCACTGTGTCCTTTGTTCTATAATAAACCAGTAAATACATATTCCCTGGGAGTTGTTCTGGCAAATTACTGAACCTGAGGAGGGGATCATGGGGACCCTAACTTAATACTTAGTCAGAAGTACCAGGGACAACCTGGGACTTGTCATTGACATCTGAGATGGGGGCATTATGTAGGCATGAGAACTTAGTTTGTTTGAATCGGATCTGTTCTTCACTCCACGGAGGTAGTGTCAGAACTAAATTGAATTGTAAGACATCCAGTAGTGTCAAAATTAGTTAGTGTGGGAATAAACCCATATATCTGGTGTCAGAAATGTATGAATGAGGAAAACTGTTTTTTCTTGATATTGTAATTAATCATATGGGATAAAACTCATAACTTTCTTTACTCAGCTTCTTCTTCATCTACCCTTTCTTCTTCTTTTTTGTAATATTATGTTTTTTAATTAGTCAGACTTACACCCTTAGAGTTAACTTCATTTTCCCTTCCTACATTGTCTACCATGTTTCCAAGTCAAGTGTTTCTGTCCTAGCAATGTCTACTCTATCCATTTTGTCCTCTTTCTCTAATTATTTAACCACCATTTATATTTGCAATATATTTTTTTAATTTCCTGTGGCCCTCGGGGTTTATTTCACAGTGGAATGTATTGCCTATTGGTGATTCTTCACAGACCATCCATCATGTTGCATTCTACTTTGGGCCAAATATTAGTAAGCTTAGAGTACACATTTATGTGTTGAAAAATAATGTTCAAGGTATGTCAACTGCACTAAATAGGAATGGTACCAGAGAGTGTCAACATTATGTTGTGGCAACCTCATTTCTCATATTAAACATTTAAGTCTTTGGTTTCATCTCAATAATGAGTCCAGAAAATATCATGCCTCATTTTTATGATATTTTTATAGCTTGAACTTTTGAAAATATAACAATTATATATTATTGTTCTAGATAACAACCTGATGACACTTATTGTTTCTCTTCACACTTTCTCCCTAAGATATCAACCCTTCTTATACTTTTAAATGTAGTTAATATACTAAATTTGAAGCCAAGATCTTCCTTCTGATCTGCAGTACCATATACAGTTCTGTATCTATTTGACATCCTTACTTGGATGTCTAATAGGATTTCAAATATAATGTTTCATTTGTTTTTATGGCATAAAATCCACTGTGTGTACTCAGTCATAGTTATCTCACACGATTAGATGTCTAACTCAATCCAACCACCAGACAATTCAGGTAACCATATCATATACATCGTTTATGTGTCCTCCTTCTGACTCTGGTTCTGTAACACCTGCCAATTCTAAATCACTCTTACTAGAATTGGTAAAATACACTTAAGGACAGTTACCTAACATCCTCTCTTGCTTCCTGTAAAACTATTTTCTATATAGCACCCATCATTATATTATAAAACTACAATCTAGATAATATCGTCCATTTTTGAAACTCCCTGAGAAACTTTTTTCTAGTTTTCTTGATTTTTTCCTGATTTTTGTTTTAGCTCTTTGTCCATGTTTTCCCTTCACCATTTAAGCATACTTAAGAGACCTGTTTCAAAGTCTTTACCTAGTATATGGGATGCCTGTGGTTCTTCTAAGATAGTTAGAAGAACTTCTGACATTTAATTTTCTTCCTTTGAATGGGCCATATCTTACTGTGTCTTTGTATATTTTATAATTTTTGGTTGAAAATTGGACATTTGAAAAAATGGCCACTTCTACCAATCTGTCCAGATTGGTTTTGTGCAGTAGAAATCCTTCATTTAATTAGATTGACATGCTCTGAGCATGGTCTTCTCAGTGATTTTATAAACATGCACAAAATGTGTGGCTTTTAGAAATTTCTCTACAACATACAAGGTAGTTTTGTTGTTGTTGTTGTTGTTGTTGTTGTTGTTGTTTTTAAATTCATGAGAGTCAGAGACATAGGCAGAGGGAGAAGCAGGCTCCTGTCAGGGAGCCCCGTGCGGGATTGGATCCCGGAGTCCAGGATCATGCCCTAAACCGAAGGCAGATGCTCAACCGCTGAGCCACCCAGGTGTCCACATGGTGATTTTAAATGTCTTAATTTTTTCAGAGTCTCATGGCAGCTTCTCCTTAAGGCCTTGGATGGTATATTGTATCTCTATTCAGTAATCTCCTGCTCCTTCGGCATCTGTAGGTCTGGCTTCCTGCTACAGTTTTCTAAACAGAGACTCTGTTTCTCCCTATATGGCATTTAAGTTAGGCAGAGACCAGTTCTTACAGTAGGCACCAGACAGGTTAGAACATTGCAAAGGTCTGCTTTCCTCCCTCTTGCTTGAGGAAAGGAATGAGTATTGGGCTGCCCCCATCTGGAGACCAAGACAACTCTGTGCCATGGATGCAAAGACAAGAGTGAATAAAACCACCACAAAATGTCTTACTATTTTTTTATTTTTTATTTTTTTAAAAACACACACACACACACACACACACACACACACACACAGAAGCAGAGACACAGGCAAAGGGAGAAGCAGGCTCCATGCAGGGAGCTCGATGTGGGACTGTGTCCTGGGTCTTCAGTATCACACCCTGGGCTGAAGGCCGTGGCTAAACCACTGAGCCACCCAGGCTACCCTGTCTTACTATTTTGAAAGTGGCTTTTTATGATTTGGTATTCATTTGGTTGCTATAATGTGGTTGCTTAGCCAGTTTTTATTTATTTGTTATTTATTATTATTTTTAATCTTTAAATGCTTTGAAGCATTTGTTTTTCCAATTTTATTGAGATATAATAGACACATATCACTGGATACGTTTAAAGTACACAGCATAATAATTTGATTTACATATATTGTGAAATGATTATAGCAATGCTTAGTTAGCATCCATCATCTCATATAAAATAAAGGGAACAAAGAAAAACAGATTTCTGTTTTTGATGTCTCCATAGGAAACAAGAGTTTTTAGCTTCCCAGTCAGCTATTTTGCTAATGATACTCTTCATGCTATTTTGAAAGATATTAGTGTGAGAATACTTAATATTTTCATCAATATTTGTATTATCTGACCTCCAGAACATATTTTACCACTACTGCACTGAATTTCTCCTCAGATTGCACATTAGTTTCCAACTAAACATGTTCCTATGTTCTTGTTACATTTCTACAAACTATAATGCATGTATGTTTATATTGAAACTTTGAAGCAGGACATATGTTACAGCTGTTTACCTGCACGTAACTCACAGAATATTATTTTCCCATTGAAAAATCATAATATGCTGATATTTAGCCATGCAAACTTTTGGAAACATGTTTCAAAAAAATATTTCAGATATGTTTCTTATCCATCTACATATGAGAAGTAGAGGTGAACTAACTATTTAGCTATTCCAAATAACATTTTGTTAGAATATTTACAAGGAAAATTTATAACATTCTCATTAATCAATTTTCTCTTAAAGATACATTGTAATCTTTAAAGTAATAGAACTGAATATATACTATTTTTTAATGTACTGCTAAATCTTTAAAAAAAACTTTTAATTGTGTAAAATTCTACAAAACCCTAGGTACCAATTAGCATGTGAAATGTTTCTGAGAAAATCTAATTACATCTAAATGAAGCAAAATGATGTCTTTATTTTTCTCAATAAACAATATCTTACTTAGAGATGGGTAAAATAAATTTATAACAGTTTAAGTCTAAAGACTTTCATATATTTGCAAGATATTTGAACACAGTAAGTGTAAATCTTCTCAACCAAAATATCTAGCACCAAACCACTCTCTAGAAAGTCACATGCAGAAACAGGTGAGAAATTTACTAAAGCCATGAGGTCTAAAAACTGAAGTAGAAGCACTTGAGTATGCTGCTTACAAAGACAGTGGACTATTTTAATGAATTTATTCTTTTATATATTCATCACATTCTGCAATCATTTCCATTACAGAGAAATAAGACATGGTATTTAGATTTCTATGCCAAAGATGTCCTTCCTTTGTGCCGTTTGGTATAAGGTTTATGATCTCGACAGTTGTGAATAATTTCTACAGCTTATTTGTCTTCTTTCATATAAATAAATCTTAGATTTTGTCTTTCAAATAGAACACCATGTCTACACAGGTATTAGTCTGTTCATAAATTAACAGATAAAGGATCTCTTAGTTAATCTAACCTAATTGCTAAATTTCAATTAAGAAACACATTGATTAGGAGGACCAATAAAATTCCTATTTGCAAGTACAGATTCAGTATATCTTCAAACCTTCGTTAAGATATACTGCCAGTATTTTTTTTCCTCTAAATGGAAAATATTTATTTTTTAAAAATGAGAATGAAAGTTTTAATAAAATGATCCCCAGAGAACCGGATAAATATATATTGTGTTTATTTGATGTTCAGTTAAGCTCAGGTAATATTTCCACTCCCCAATCTTTTATTTAATTTCTCCCTGACCCTCACTTGCACTATACTATATATTTTATTTCAAATTCAGTTAAATAAATAAGTCAAATTCTCTTAGCCCATGAATTCCATAGCTATTCTTTGCTGCCAGTAAATCTTACCTTTTATTTTCACTTGTCAGATCAGGGCCATAAGCTGGAACTAGGAAACATGGCTCTGCTCCTTTTCAGGATCATCAGCAATCTTTCACTCCATGCTTATATATGAATTATGAAGATATCTGTTGGTTAAAAAAAGAAAATGATCTCAAATGTAATACTGCAAAAGGTTGGAAGAATTGAATTTCCCATACAGAAAATACATGATTGTCTTCTATCTCTTGAGTGAACTTCAATCACCATGAGAATAAAAATAACCACTTGATGCAAAATGGGAAGTTGTCATCATAATTTAGGGCCAAAATAGAAGAAAAGTACCATATACACCTGACATGGATGAAGGCCAACCCAGATCAATTGCCTTTGACTCAGCGTGCTGAATAGGCATCATGAGTATTTATGGCAGCAGTGTTTGTAAAGCTTCCATAGACTCACAGGGTCAGAAGAATGCAGAAATCTCTGATAAATCATGTAGTCCACCACACTATGTTGTATTTCACATTGCAAACAGACATACGGTAACTTTCAATATGTGCTCTCAAAAGAGCTACTTCAGGATTAGCTTCTATTCATTTTAAAGTATTTTTATCTGAATATTATCCACTCACAAGTCAAAGTTTGTTGTGGATAGTTACCAGTATTCCTTTTTAATCATTATTCTTTTCATCACATGCTGAATGTTAATTCAGTTCTGTCATGCACTGAGGTAAGTTTTCATCAAGAACAAAATCCTCAAATTCTGTGTTATTTCTCCAAGTAGGAAGACACTATATATATTCTCCAAATTTTACATAATATATACTTCAAAAATAGATATGTTGAATTAATCACTAAATAAAAGAGAGTGTTGACTCTTCCACTGCAAATTAACAGGGTCTTAAAATCTCTTCCTTCTTGATTCTTAGAGATCACATGATACACATTTCAACTTGATGATAAGAATTGAATATTGAAAAGATCTTAGTTTTTTATATTAATGAAATATGGTACCTCAGAAAAAGACAAGATTAAATCTAAATTTATTAAAATTATATATCTATAAATATATATAATTTTATAAATTAAATTGGTTTATAAAGAATATTGAATATATATCAAGAAAGAGAGAGACAAATGGATGAATATCTTCTTTTTAATTTCTATTTGAGATTCATTGGGTTTGTTTATGATATATTACTTAGTTAAAGGAAATAAATAGTATTAATATTATCTGAGCATTATTGAATATTTATAGATATTTTTCTAATGTGGCATATGAATTAACTCATTTGCCTTCATACACCAAACCTACAAAGTATATATGACAATTATCTGTATTGAAGAAATAGAGAAAAATAGGCACAGGGAAGTTAAGTTGCATATTCAGAATGACAGAACAAGTGGTGTAACAGCATTGGGGGTCAGGCAGCATGGTTTCAGAGACTATCTTTTCTATTGAGATATACTGCCTTAGGAAAAAATGTAAAGTATTTCCCAAAACATATGTATATCCAAGATCCTTATGAATGTGTTATAGGCTGAATAGCCTCAGCCCTCAAATTCATGTCTTGAAGTTCTAGCCTCTAATACTCCAGAATGTGACTGTATTTGGAGATAAGACCTTTAAAGAAATAATTAAGGTAAATTAAGGTCATGTAGGTTCATCCTAATTCAATATGACTAGTGTTCTTGTACAAAGATATTAGAGGAATCAAATGCAGGAATACACAGAGGAAAGACCATGTGAGGATACAGCAATAAGGTAGACACCTGCAAGTCAAGGAAAGAAGCCAGAGGAAAAAAAATCAAACTTCTAAATAACTTGATCTTGGATTTCCAGTCTTCAGAACTGTGAGAAAATAGAATGCCATTGTTTAACGCCCCAGTCTGTCGTATTTTATTACAGTAGCCCTAGCAAATTAATACTAGCAGCAAGTGTTTACTAACCTCTTTTCTTTAAAAACATAGTCAGATACACAGTAACAGTAACATTTGCTACATATGGAATTTAGATCTTTAGGTACATCGAACTCATTAATCATCTATTACCAATAAATTGTCATTAAAAATAAAATCCTGAGATTTAATTTGGTGATTCATTGTTACTTATCATAAATAAATAAATAGCAAACTTTGTGTGGATGACTTATGATTTTAGATATCAACATTCTTTTACTTATATTTCCACATTTTATTTGGATTTATCACAGTTCTAAAGGCAGAAAAAGAATCGCAATAAAATTTGATTAAATGTGGCAAATCATATGTGCTCATTCATTTGGGGAATATAAATAATAGTGAAAGGGAATAGAAGGGAAGGGAGAAGAAATGGGTAGGAAATATCAGAAAGGGAGACAGAACATGAAGACTCCTAACTCTGGGAAACAAACTAGGGGTGGTTGAAGGGGAGGAGGGCAGGGGGTGGGGGTGAATGTGAATGGGTGATGGGCACTGAGGGGGGCACTTGACAGGATGAGCACTGGGTGTTATTCTGTATGTTGGCAAATTGAACACCAGTAAAAAATAAATTTATTATTAAAAAAATGTGACAAATCTACTTCATGCATGCATTCTGAGTATTAAACAATACAAAAACTATTTGAATGCATAGCTAGGTAGAAAATAAATATCTACAAGTATTTACATTAAGGTAAAGAAGTTATTTTGTAATGAGTGATAAGTATATATGAGCTGATACTCTAAAGTTTTATGAACATTTATTTATACCTCATTTACTCTTTACTAGAATCACATGGAGCGGATATTCCAGTTCATTTTACATATTTAACCTGTTTCTCAAACCAAAGCTTAAGAGTTTAAGGCAACCAAACCCACAGAGCCAGTAAAAAATGACTTAAGATCTGCTTAACATTACATCCTACTATTACCAGACTCTGCAGTTTGAGGTTTTAATGACTTGGGGTAAAATGCTATTAAATGCCTGTTCATTCTTTGGGGCAGCAAATAATATAGGGTTTTGGCATACTGATCCTGTGTTCTTTTCATGAATAGCCTACACGTGGAAGGTGTTAGCTGTATGGAAAAACTTCTGCCAAAAAAAATATGCAATTCTTAGAAATAGGCAAATAAGTTTACTGAGAGTTCTTTGATTACAAGTCTGATTGACTTTATTTTTTTCAGATTATTCTATAACTCTTTAGGGGTAAACTTAATTTCTGCACTTTTGTCCAAAACAGATTTGGCTAAGTTCTGTTCAATAGAACAAATAATCCTGAGTACAGTTTATGGCACTGTTGAACATTTTCAGTTTAAATCTAAACCAACAAATTGAGAGTAACCATCAGTTGATTCCCTTATTAATTAATAAGTTGAACTAAATATTTAGTTATTTAGGTATTATTTTATATTTGAATGTGAATCATAGTTTTGCCTTTTTAAAAATTGTATTTTCAGGACACTTGGATGGCTCAGTGGTTGAGTGTCTGCCTTTGGCTCAGGTCATAACCCTGGGGTCCTGGGATTGAGTCCCTCATCAGGCTCCCCACAGGGAGCCTGCTTCTCCTTCTGTCTATGTCCCTCCCTCTCTCTCTGTGTCTCTCATGGATAAATGAATAAAATCTTTAAAAATACATATTTTCAATAGTTGTAATTTTCTAGTAATTGATTTGAGAAAATATTTTATGTAATAATTATAATCTACTTGTAGCCATCATTTGGATTTTACCTGGAGATGTATTGTTTAATAAAGCATTAAAAAATAATTTGATACTTTGGAAATTAAAAAATTAAAAACTTACAGAATGATATCTGTTTATTGAAAAAGAGGAGACAGAGAGTAACTTACTTTCCACTAAAACACAAGCACACAAGGACACAAGACTTTTTCCTTTTCTCCTAATGTTTTGTTTTCTCTTTTTGAGGAGCTGAGGAGTGAAAGTAATTTGAATTATTAGATACTTTATTAAAGTATATTTCAGAAGGCCCTTATAAATTTATATGATTTTAATAAGTTATAGTCTATAACACAATGTTTAACAGTTAGCCAAACTCAAAGTTAACATTTTAAGAACCCCACCTACTCAGTCACTTTTCTTGGCTAGAGAATAGTTAAGAATTATTATGCCAATAGCCTCTATGTGTACAGTAGATGTTAAAAAATAATGTGAACAGCCAACCTCATCAATTGTAGCCATAGACTATCAATTCTTCCTTAGAGCTAAGGGTAAAATGGATCTTGGAATGAATGCAGCTTTGGTCTTCTCATCAAATACCTCTTCCCTCAACCATCTGCACCTTTCTGTTTAAAGGAAAGAACTGCCTTTTCGTGTACTGGGGGAGGTGGTAAGTCAAGGTGAAATATTAGTGCTCCACTGCTTAAGAAATAATGAGTCATCAATTACTGTATTTTTAAAAAATAATCTATACACCCATTGTGGGGCTCTAACTCATGACCCTGAGATCAAGAGTCATATAGTCTGCCAACTGAGCCAGCCAGGAGCCCCTATTGTATTCTTATACAGTTTCATCAGGTAAAACCTGAAAGATTGGTCTGAATATAATGAAGCATTCCTTTATGATAAATGAAAAACAAAACAAACATTTAAAACTTAGAAAACAAAGAGCATTAAAACTGGTATAGCTTGCACAGTAGGATGATTGCCAAGTGGTCAGGTCAAGAACTATCATCTCATGATCCCTTGAACTTTATACAATTTACTGTTGTCAGAAGTTATTTTTAATCTCCATAAGAGAGAATTTATATAGTGCTCTTTGGTTCATGGATCTATACTTAAGAAAACTTAGACTTAGTAAATGAGAGTCCATTCTCTGACTTACATTATAACCTGAAATAAATGACTAAATGAATATTTTATTGTAAATGCCAAAAGTGAAATTAATTATTCCTTGTAAGAAACACATTACAATATTATTCATATGAACTAATGTAAGCAACTTGCTTTCACTCTAAAACTATAGGAAATTATGTGCTTTTCTTCAATTGAAAATATTGGAAATTATCAATTATAAGGATGTTTAAATAATTGTGTACTTCTGCAGTGTGTAATGGATAGGACTTGGAATTTGAATCTATCATTTTGCTCCTAGGAGACAGATAGAACATTCAAGGAAGTATGAGAAAAAAGAAAATTAAGAATTATGAGATTTGCAAGTTGTAAGGCTTAATGTCTTCCAAAAAGTTCCAGAAATAATGAGAGAAAAAGGACACGGTTGTCTCACATTTTACCTTTTCCATTCACTTACCTGATGGTCTCATTTTGATGTTAGAGTATATTTGAACAACTAACAACTCAGTTCAAACTATGAACTTCTGTCAGTTGATAATTTACCTTCAGACATTCATTTACAAATTTCACTTTACTGCAGTTGGTTTATTTATCAAATGTCCATAAGGAATGGACAACAGGTCTGATGTGATGGAATTAAAAAATGTGTTTTTATATTCCAGCACTAGAAGTACTTGTCTATGTGAGAGTGAGATCTGGTAGATATATTAAAGATCCATCAAGCTAAACTTCGACATTTTACAGATGAAGGAAACAAGACACAAAAATGTGAGCTAGAATGTCCAACGTTCCACAGTCCTTAAAATACTTTAAGCTTGTTTCCACAGCAACTAGACTATCTTCCACTATGATTCACTGGAGCTCCTGTTCACTGAGCCCCACTGACGTAAGATCAGTATATAGCAAACACATTTGATTTGAAGTAGCTACTCTAACCCACATGTTTGAGTGCCTCCACTCTTACATTTGTTTTTTATAAGAATTGTAAAAACACATAAATATGGTGAGAATATCCATATCAGTATTGCACACCAAATATGTTATGTCCAGCATCAATCAGGAAGTCCAAGTAAAAGAGTCTGAAAGACTTACATGAAAATTACAGCAAGAAGAGAAAAAAAAAACGATCAGAAAGTAAATGTGAGAGTTTTTTAATGTAACTTCATGAAAACTCCTTGGTTAAGTTCAGAAGAGGCCCAAGAAAAAGGAGGTAGGTGCCAGTCATGCTGATGATCAGTTCTACCCATCTGTCTGTACTAGAATCTTCACCCTTTACTTTTCTTCTGTTTCCATTGATATAGTGTCCATGCATCTGTCCGAGGTTAACTTGTATCTCATTTCTTCTCAGAATCAATGATGCAAAGATTGTTTTCCCTCAATCCTGTATCATTAATTATTCTATCTCCACCAGTTAATTTCCATCAGTATAATAATATACAGTAATATGTCCTATCTTAAAACAAAAACAAAAACAAAGCCCTCTAAAAACAAAGCAAAACATACCCAGCAAAAAGTAAAACATTCCTGGCAATGAGGCAGATTCAAACTTTAGGCCAACATCAACCTTTCTCTGAAATGCAGTCACAAAAATAATGCTTAAAACATGAAAATCAGACATAAAAACTGCCCTCCCTTCTTCCCCCCAAAAATTTAACTGCAGGGAATGAAAGAAATTCATTGGAATCCAGAAATAACAAGAAAGCAAAAATCCCTAAAGGATGACCTAGTATTGAAAGCCAGTGTTTGTGCATTTGTCCTTAGAGTACCTGCCAATCACTGTCGACCAGAGCTGACTACACTACAAAGTTTTAACTAGCTAGGTACTGAGACACACTACAAAGGCTCAGCCTGGATTGCTGGGCAGCTGAGACACCTAAAGCTGAGATCCTAGAAATCCAATACTGTTGACTTATGTTAAGAAGACATGGAAGGAGATAAACTATTATTTGCAGATTATTTGATTGTATATGTAAAAAAAGCAAAAAAATTATGACCAAATTATTGTGATTAATAACAGAATTTAACAATTTTGTAGGATAAAAGATCATTTTCAAATTTTAATTGAATTTCTTTACCCAAGAAATAAGAAATACAATTATCTGCCTATTATCTATCATCTATCATCTATTATCTATCTATACAGCTATATACTATTTAAAATATCAAAATAAAGTGAATGACACATAAACACATATCTAAAAATAGCAAATATATATGAAATATTATACAATTGTTTTGAAATACAAAACTTTAAAAAAGAAAGAGTATATGATATTCATAGAGTGGAAGAAACAATTTCATAAAAATAGTAACTATTTTTCTATACATCAGAATGATGTATAGATTTAACCCAATTTCAAATGGCTACTATGTTTTTAATGCAATTAGACAATGCAATTTAAAAATTGATACAGTGTGTTCAAAGGGCTACAAAGTGTCAAGGTATTCCCAAAGAAGAGGAGGAGGGAAAAGTAGCTCTAATAGATATCAATGTTTCTTATAGAGCTATACTAATTAGGAAAATGTGTTATTTGTATAGCAATATATAATTAAAAAGAAGAAAAGACATAGATTCCAGAAGTATACTGTGTATGTATGCATGATATTTTTGATATATTTAAATTTAGGAGAACACAGGCAATTAGCAGAGAAGATGAGTAGTCAATAAATCTTAGAGGTACTCTTTTTTAATTCTATGGAAAAAAAGCTCATGATCCCAAACAAAATACCAAAAGAAATTCCTAACTGAACAAAATTTTACATGTCAGTGACAAAATTTTTAAATATTAAGATTGGGCAATATTTCTTAAGCAAGATGAAAATGTAAAAATAGGAGCACCTGGATGGCTCAGTGGTTGAGTGTCTGCCTTTGACTCAAATTGTGATCCTGGGGTCTGGGGATCCACTTCTACATTGGGCTCCCCACGGGGAGCCTGCTTCTCCCTTTGCCTATGTCTCTGCCTCTCTCTGTGTGTCTCTCATGAATAAACAAATAAGATCTTTAGAAAATGTAAAAATAATTTTTAAAAATGTGAAAACATTGGGTTTAAGAATTATTTCATTATTAAATCTTTGAGGAACCTCCACACAGTTTTCCAGAGTGGCTGCACCACATTCCCACAAACAGTGCAAGAGGGTTCCCTTTTCTCCGCATCCTCTCCAACATTTGTGGTTTCCTGCCTTGTTAATTTTCCCCATTCTCACTGGTGTGAGGTGGTATCTCAGTGTGGTTTTGACTTGTATTTCCCTGATGGCAAGTGATGCAGAGCATTTTCTCATATGCATGTTGGCCATGTCTATGTCTTCGTCTGTGAGATTTCTGTTCATGTCTTTTGCCCATTTCATGATTGGATTGTTTGTTTCTTTGCTGTTGAGTTTAATAAGTTCTTTATAGATCTTGGAAACCAGCCCTTTATCTGATACGTCATTTGCAAATATCTTCTCCCACTCTGTAGGTTGTCTTTGAGTTTTGTTGACTGTATCCTTTGCTGTGAAAAAGCTTCTTATCTTGATGAAGTCCCAATAGTTCATTTTTGCTTTTGTTTCTTTTGCCTTCGTGGATGTATCTTGCAAGAAGTTACTGTGGCCGAGTTCAAAAAGGGTGTTGCCTGTGTTCTCCTCTAGGATTTTGATGGACTCTTGTCTCACATTTAGATCTTTCATCCATTTTGAGTTTATCTTTGTGTAGATCTGCCCTACGACCCAGCAATTGCACTGTTGGGGATTTACCCCAAAGATACAGATGCCGTGAAACCCCGGGACACCTGCACCCCAATGTTTCTAGCAGCAATGTCCACAATAGCCAAACTGTGGAAGGAGCCTCGGTGTCCATCAAAAGATGAATGGATAAAGAAGATGTGGTTTATGTAGACAATGGAATATTGCTCAGCCATTAGAAATGACAAATACCCAACATTTGCTTCTACATGGATGGAACTGGAGGGTATTATGCTGAATGAAGTAAGCCAATCGGAGAAGGACAAACATTATATGTTCTCACTCATTTGGGGAATATAAATAATAGTAAAAGGGAATAAAGGGGAAAGAAGAAAAAATAAGTGGGAAATATCAGAAAGGGAGACAGAACATGGAAGACTCCTAACTCTGGGAAACGAACTGGGGTGGTGGAAGGGGAGGAGGGCGGGTGTGAGGGTGACTGGGTGGCAGGCACTGAGGTGGGCACTTGATGGGATGAGCACTGGGTGTTATTCTGTATGTTGGTAAATTGAACACCAATAAAAATAAATTTATTAAAAAAAACAACAAAAAACAAAAAAAAATAAATTCAGAAATATTCCATTCAAAAAAAAAGAATTATTTCATAAAAAAGAGAGTAAAGAAAAGAGTAAAGAAAGAGTAAAGATTAAAGGTGCAAACTAAGAGAAGATATTTGCAAAAGATGAGACTAATAAAGGATTATCATTCAGAATATAAAAATAAATCCCATGAATTGTATTGGAGAATTTATGGATAGACAGGAATTCAAACATTGGTAAAAGAAGAGTAAATTGGTGAAACCATTTTATAAAGTATGGCTCATTTCTGAAATTGACTATTTTTATATCCTATGCCACAGCAACTCCACTCCGAGGAATGTGATCAAAGGGACATCCCACAGCACAATGAGAGAACTGTACAAGAATGTCAAAAAGCACATTTACAATAGTAAACCCCTGGACATGACTGAAATTCCCATCCACAGAACAATGAGTGATGAAACTAAAGGATAGCCTTATAATACAGTATAATTTAGCATTCAAACTCAATACCTTTGGGGTTACCTGGGTGGCTCAGTCAGTTAAGTGTCTGACTTGATTTCAGCTCAAGTCCTGATCTCGGGGGTCATGGGATGGAGTCCCTGTCGCATAGGGCTCTGCACTCAGCAGGGAGTCTCCTTGAGATCCTTTCCCTGCATCTCCCTCTGGCCCTCCGCACCCTGGCTTGCGGGTCTGTCTCAAAAATAAATAAACCAGTATTTAAAAAGTAAATAAATATCTTCAGCCTCAAACAACAATGCAGATGAATCTTTGTAATATAATTTCAATTAAAGAAAATATCATAAGTTTACATATAAGAATGGCATTCTTTCATAAAGTTTAAGAATAAATGAAATGTTAATTATCTATGTCAAACATCCAAAAACAATGCAACAAAACTATACAAAAAGGAGATGAGAATTATTCCATTTATATAAAATTCAGTGAAATAAAATAATAACAAAGTTTTTAGAAGAGTCTTCGCTATATACGGATTCCCTTTTCTCTCATTTCTCTCTCTTAGACTTCATCTCACTAAGGCTTTAGAACAATCATTCCATGACAGAAGTAATTATTGTCAAGGTCACAGTGACCTCCATATAAAATACCCCATCATAGTTTTTCAGTTCTATCAGCCACATTTCACAATTATCTATCACTTCCTCCTGACCTTTGTAATACAACATTATTGTTCCCCTGCTCCTTATCAGTTGCTTATTTTTAAATTTTGTTTCTTATCCCACCTCATCATCTTCATCTGTAAATGTTGGAATGTTCCAAGGCTCTGAGCTCAGACCACTCCCTTTTTTTTTTTTTAAATCAATACACACTTCCTAGATGATTTAAAGACTATCAAATTAACATCTGCATAACTGCATTCCTAAACTCATTTCTGTACCTTTGCCTGTCATCTGGCTGCTCAACATCTTTTTTCATGTCTAACAGGAATCTAAAAATTACTTTATCATGACCCGAAACTGTTTACTCCTCAATAACCACCACACACACACAAGCACACACACACACACATATGTCTGGTATATCAGGATATTTCCTCTTATGCCTTCAAAATATTTCCAGAATCCAATCACTTATCTTCATCTCCCTTATTTCCACTATGCCCCAGTTACTGTTATCTCTTATGGCATATTTCAATTAGCCTTTTTGTCAGTCTTATTTCTACATGTATCCTACCTGTGATAGAATAATAGCTCTCCAAGCATGTCCATAATTTAACCCCAAATCTTGTGAATATGTTAGTAATTCTCAAATATGAATTAGGATGGCAGATAAAATTCTTCACTAATCGGAGGAGGCAAGACGGCGGAAGAGTAGGGTCCCCAAGTCACCTGTCCCCACCAAATTACCTGAAAATCATCCTGAAAATCTACAAATTCGGCCTGAGGTTTAAATTTTTTTTAAGATTTTTATTTATTTATGATAGTCACACACAGAGAGAGAGAGGCAGAGAGAGACACAGGCAGAGGGAGAAGCAGGCTCCATGCAGGGAGCCCGAGGTGGGACTCGATCCCAGGTCTCCAGGATCACACCTCGGGCCGAAGGCAGGCGCCAAACCACTGTGCCACCCAGGGATCCCCCGGCCTGAGATTAAAAGAGAGACCAGCTGGAAGGCTACAGTGAGAAGAGTTCGCGCTTCTACCAAGGTAGGAAGACGGGGAAAAAGAAAGAAAGAAACAAAGGCCTCCAAGGGGGAGGGGCCCCGCGAGGAGCCGGGCTGAGGCCGGGGCGAGTGTCCCCAGGACAGGAGAGCCCCGACCCGGAGGAGCAGGAGCTGCACCGACCTTCCCGGGGGAAAAGGGCTCGCGGGGAGGTGGAGCAGGACCCAGGAGGGCGGGGATGCCCTCGGGCTCCCGGGGACACTGACAGGCACCTGCGCCCCGGGAGAGCGCCCCAAGCTCCCTAAGGGCTGCAGCGCGCACGGGGGGACCCGGAGCAGCTCGGGGGGCTCGGGGGCGGCTCCGCGGAGGGGGCTGCGGGGCGGGGGCAGCTCGGGGGGCTTGGGCAGAGGACCCTGAACTTTATGGTCAACTAATATTCGATAAAGGAGGAAAGACTATCCACTGGAAGAAAGACAGTCTCTTCAATAAGTGGTGCTGGGAAAATTGGACATCCACATGCAGAAGAATGAAACTAGACCACTCTCTTGCACCATACACAAAGATAAACTCAAAATGGATGAAAGATCTAAAGGTGAGACAAGAGTCCATCAAAATCCTAGAGGAGAACACAGGCAACACCCTTTTTGAACTCGGCCACAGTAACTTCTTGCAAGATACATCCACGAAGGCAAAAGAAACAAAAGCCAAAATGAACTATTGGGACTTCATCAAGATAAGAAGCTTTTGCGCAGCAAAGGATACAGTCAACAAAACTCAAAGACAACCTACAGAATGGGAGAAGACATGTGCAAATGACCTATCAGATAAAGGGCTAGTTTCCAAGATCTAGAAAGAACTTATTAAACTCAACAGCAAAGAAACAAACAATCCAATCATGAAATGGGCAAAAGACATGAAGAGAAATCTCACAGACGAAGACATAGACATGGCCAACAAGCGCATGAGAAAATGCTCCGCATCACTGGCCATCAGGGAAATACAAATCAAAACCACAATGAGATACCACCTCACACCAGTGAGAATGGGGAAAATTAACAAGGCAGGAAACCACAAATGTTGGAGAGAATGTGGAGAAAAGGGAACCCTCTTGCACTGTTGGTGGGAATGTGAACTGGTGCAGCCACTCTGGAAAACTGTGTGGAGGTTCCTCAAAGAGTTAAAAATAGACCTGCCCTACGACCCAGCAATTGCACTGTTGGGGATCTACCCCAAAGATACAGATGCAGTGAAATGCCGGGACACCTGCACCCCGATGTTTATAGCAGCAATGTCCACAATCGCCAAACTGTGGAAGGAGCCTCGGTGTCCATCGAAAGATGAATGGATAAAGAAGATGTGGTTTATGTATACAACGGAATATTACTCAGCCATTAGAAACGACAAATACCCACCATTTGCTTCTACGTGGATGGAACTGGAGGGTATTATGCTGAGTGAAGTAAGTCAATCGGAGAAGGACAAACATTATATGTTCTCATTCATTTGGGGAATATAAATAATAGTGAAAGAGAATAAAGGGGAAAGGAGAAAAAATAAGTGGGAAATATCAGAAAGGGAGACAGAACTTGGAAGACTCCTAACTCTGGGAAATGAACTGGGGTGGTGAAAGGGGAGGAGGGCGGGGGGTGGGGGTGAATGTGCACTTGATGGGATGAGCACTGGGTGTTATTCTGTATGTTGGCAAATTGAACACCAATAAAAATAATTTATTATTAAAAACTTGTTCACTAATCAAATGACCTCTTGATAAGGTTTTGCATGAGTAGGTCCAATGTAATCACATGGTTCTTGAAAGTAGAAAAGACAGGTAGAGGAGAGAACAAGAGGGCTTGGCCCAATGTTACTGGCTTTGAAGATAGAAGGAAAAAGCCCAGAGTCGCAAAAAGTGGGCAGCCTCTGGAAGCTGGAAAAGGCAAGGAAACTGAATAGATTTCTTCCTATAGTTTCCAGGAAGAAAAAAAAAAAAAAAGCACTCTGCCAACATCTTGAGCTTAGCCCAGTGAGATCAGTGTCCAACTCTTTATTTTCAGATTTACAAAATATTAAATCTGTTTTGTTTTCAGTCATCAAGTTTGGATAATTTGTAAGATTATCTATAGAACACTAATACAGCATCCTATAATTTCTTCCAAAAAATTGTAGTTAAATGCTTTTAAAAAAACACAGGTTGCAAAATATCATTTTTCCACTAAAAATCTTCCAATGATTTTCCATCTTTTTGATATTAAAACCCATGTTCTCAAGGTAGCCTATAGATCCCTGAATAATCTACACTCATGATGACTCTCAGAACTCATTTCCTTCTCTGTAGTTCTCATTCACTCCAACCTCACTTGACCTATTAACTATTTCTAGAACGGAAGAGGCATGATCCCACATTGGAGCTGCATAGTTGCTATCTTCTCTCAAAAGCCATATGTTTCTTCCTTGTGTTCTTGATTCTTCTGCTCAGATGTCACTCATCAGAGAAGTCCTCTCTGATTGTCAATACAGCCAACTCTTCCAACAGTCTTACCCTCCCTTATCCTAGCTTTTTTTTTCAAAGTTTTTTGTACCACCTGAAATATTATTTATGTATTTTTAAATTTATCTTCTCATTCCCCACTCCTTTATCAACTAGACTGTAAGATCTAGGACAGAGACTGTCACCAGTTCCACGGAAGATTCCTGGCATAACTTAGATTTATAATGAATATTTAAGAAATGAATGAATAAACAAAAGAAAAGCATATTTGACCCTAAGAAATACACTAGGTATATTAAATAGTATTCAGCACTCAATAATTTTATATGACTGAGGAAAGTGGGTAAAGTGCTACAGTTTATTTTTAACATTTGGAGTCATTGCACTCAGAAAAGGAGTTTAGTGCCACAGTGAAAGTCAGGATGTCTCCAAAAAACATAAAACAGCAGTAGAAACAAAACAAAAATTATAACAATGATTTATCAATGCTGTGAATCTCTTGTTTCCTGTTACATCCATCTTTCCCTACAAATGTCAGGGAAGTTTACCTTTGACCAGAGAATGCAAACTAACAATTTTAGAATGTTACCATTTCCCATATGTCTCTGAAATGTTTGAAGTACAACTATATGTAATTTCTTAGTAAACTCAAATCTATCTCCAATTTTGAAAATAATCTTAGGATTAAGTCAACAATAAGGATGAAATGGAGACATGTGGGTCATGTGGGTCATGTGAAAATGTGGGTGAAAAATATTACAGAGTATAGAAGGACCAACCCAAATAATTAGCACGAGTATCTCCCTATTATATGGATGTATTGCAAAAAATAAAAAAAAAATTTGACTAAAATCTTATTCACACGTTAATGATATGAAAGGTTGTACTTAACCTATGAAAACCTGACACCTCTGTATATTGCCCTGTAATAAAAATGAAGACATTTACCAGATTTTAATGTAACAAGGGACAATAAAAAATGTGTACATGTATTTCTAAAATGCAGCTTCTAAGATCTAAGACTCTTCCTAAAGGAATGATTTTTTTAAGTAAAATGTTTTCTTACAAATGTAAGTTATAGGATAACTTCATTTTTCTATTCTTTTGCCTCTTGAAAACTATTGTCATTCACTAAACATAACCAAATGAGGCTTCTCAAAATTAAAGATGTTATAATATGTAATATGATTATAATATATTTAAGTGAATAATCAAGGTAAAATAGTATGGATATTATCATCTTATTTTATGAAATATGAATCTATATAAGAATATATGAGATGAATAAGTTCTAAATTGAAATTTGTCATCAGGGGATCCCTGGGTGGTGCAGCGGTTTGGCGCCTGCCTTTGGCCCAGGGCGCGATCCTGGAGACACGGGATCGAATCCCATGTCGGGCTCCCGGTGCATGGAGCCTGCTTCTCCCTCTGCCTGTGTCTCTGCATCTCTCTCTCTCTCTCTGTGACTATCATAAATAAATAAAAAATTTATAAAAAAAAAATTTGTCATCACTGATTAGAAAAACAAATAAACTAAATTCGTAAACTAATAAATAAAATAATAAAATGAACTAATAATAAACTAATAAAATAGATTAATAAACCAATAAAGCACAGATCAAATATTTTAAAAATGAATATATATACATATCTTTCTTAAATTATACATTTGTCATATCTGATAAGACAACAAGGAGAGAAGCAAACTGACAAAATCTGGGAAATGAAACAGTTTTATTTATGGAGGTTCCTTAAAATTGATAACCAAGTACATATTTGTACTTTGTATAATGAAATCAATCTAAAATAAAATTATGATTATAACTAATTAATTACCTTAGGATTTCCCTTGAGTTCACTTTATAAATACAATCTTTATTCCTGAATAGTAACTCATAAAATTGTGAGGTTTTCCTAAGGAAAATAATAAAAGGTTCAAAGTAATATTGTTTCACTCACAAAATACTACTGTATTGAGTCTCATCTATGTGTTCTATTGGGAAAACTGCTTAGTGCCATCTATAAATAATAATATAAAAGCAGATTTGAAAATAAGGAAGGGATCAAAACAGACTAATATACTCCATGAAATAGTCATTATTCATATGAACAAAAACTATTGAAGATTTGTTATTTTCCAAGCCTTTTAAAATAAGAATTCTTACTTTCACAAGTAGCCTAACATTATTCCCATGTTACAGTTAGCGACACTTGTTGAAGAATTTCCATAAGGGCAAACTTATTCAGAAAATGTTAGAGCCAAGATTTGAAATAAATCCTAGGTCCACTAGGTTTTTTTTTTTTTTTTAATTTATCTGTATCCAAGACCTACAGATTATTAATACTTTTTGAAATGTCAATAATATTGAGTATTCAATTACACTGAGAATTCAGATTCCAAATTATTTTGTCTAGATATTTTGGACATGCCAAAGCTAGGGAAAAAATTCTGACCTTTGTAACAATGATATATGTTTTTTGTTTTGTTTTGTTTTTTAAATTTCTGTGTCCCCTGCATAGTCACACAAGTCTGAGGTTTTGTGGGGTTTTGTTTTGTTTTTTGACTTTATATTGATTTTAAGAAAACTGATTAAAGAAAATGGAAATCATTGTGATAAGTTTGGAAACAAGAGTATTATCTTTCAGAATAATGCTTTGCTAGAGATCATGAAGAAGGGGAGGAAAAAAGGAAAGAAAGAAGGAAAGAAAAAAAGGAAAAGAAAAAGGTAAAGAAGTGTGTGTAAGAAGGGAAGGAAGGTGGAAGGGAGAGAAACAAACTTATTTGTAGTTGTGGGACTTTTTTTTTTCAAGATTTTATTTATTTATTCATAGAGACACACACAGAGAGGCAGAGACACAGGCAGAGAGAGAAGCAGGCTCCCTGTGGAGAGCCTGATGTGGGACTCGATCCTTGGACCCCAGTATCACAACCTGAGCCAAAAGCAGACCCTCAACCACTGAGCCACCCAGGTGCCCCAGTTGTGGGACTTTTTTTGTTTGTTTCTGTATCATTCACATTAGCATGATTGCATGAAACATAATAATGTATATTAACTGTAAATAATCACATTTTTTGAACATTATCTCTATTTTCAGAAATTGAATATCCAAGAAATAACGAAATATTTCTCTAATATTATAACAATCATTATATGTATGTAGTGAATAATATATTGTAAAATATGACAGATAGACATATTCTAATGAATACGTTTATTAATTAATACTTGAAGACAAAATAGAAACAAAAAGACAAATCTTTGAGAAGCATTTAAGAAGACAGAAGAATTTTTTCAATAGAGTCTTAATAAACAGTTATCAATGTAAACAATAGAATTTGAAACACCTGCTTTTCTTCTTTTGACTAAATATTCTACCATATTTTAATAAGATAATTAGGTAATCATTATGTGCCTTTGAATAAAAGTCAAAGTCTTTTATTTCCCATATTACATATTTCAAAGTATGAGTAATGAAGCTGATAATGGCAGCATAAACAAAAGTAAAAGTCTGAAATATAACAAAATAGGTGAACAAATTGTCTATTAATAGTTTGGGTCACTTGAAAAGGAGAAAAATAATCAGTATGTGAATAGGTAACAAAATATACCAAAAATAAAACGATCAAAGTTAATGAAAATATAGTTTGCTCCTTGGCATGGTGCTTTCAGTTATATTCACTGGAGAGTTCATTATTCTGTTGTCATCTTGAAATATTATTTATTTAAATGAGGCTTTATCGAATAATCATCAAAGTGGTGAAACTTGAATGTGCTTAGAATCATCTTTGCTTTTGGTGTTATTGTATGTTGTCTCTGAAGAAAATACTTTCACTGACAGTAGCAATGAAGCAAATAAACTTCTGGATTTACGTGATTAATGGTTAAGGTTTAAAGTACTTAGACACTAGAGACCAGAGAAAGGGTGAGGAAGTCCCAATACATTTTGTCTTTTAGGTCAGTGTTTAAATTTCACATAGTTCAGTAGTCTTGGTAGGATATTACCATGGAATGGACAAGAAATAGGAGATTGTCCATATCCTGATAGCAATGGCAATGAAAGAGGGGCCTAAATTTGTGATATTTATACACATGTTTCATATATCTGTAAACATGATATATGGTTTATCAGTGACTTCTCATGATATGCTTAAATGAATTAAAAAGTTATTATTGACCACTTGTGATATACTGAGATAATGGTAGCTGGAAAACAGATTGGGAAGATTCAAAGTTCATAAATCAAAAAGCTTGTGCGTTGAGTGGAAAAAACAGAACAGATGTGTGTAAAATGAGTCATTGTATTGATACATTTTATAATAACCTAAGGATATTTTAAGAAAGAGTTCTGATTTATTAGCAGGTCAGCAGGTCAAGGGACAAAAGGAGGTCTATATCTTCTTTCCTTTCCAAAGCAAATGATACCTCATTAATTGTGTGTCTTATCTACGCTCTCCTTAATTATTACAAATAGTTTTTGATTCAAGATCCCAAAATCTCATGGGATAGTACTGCTCCAGTACAAGTAAGAAACTAATGTGAGAAAATATGTTTTTAATTCTATTTAAAGAAAAATGTATGGATTGCATTAACACAATTGTAGCCAATTTTAACTGTACCTCAAGATTGAAAGACATTGAAGGCATGAGCATTTCATTATTGTGCCTAATTGTTCTTGTTATTTTTACCAGTCTTGTTTTCATTCCCAAATCCAGATGTGTTCCATACTAAGTTTCCCTGAATTCTAAGGAAAAAGTTATTTTCAGTGTATGAATAAATGACAAGAATTTTACTGAGAATAAGGGCCATTTTGTTTGAATTCAAGAAAATGACAAGAATTTTACTGAGAATAAGGGCCATTTTGTTTGAATTCGAGTTTCTAATGGACTTCAAATATGTGCGAAATGATGGGCTTTGGAAAAATGTTATAGATTTGAATTACCTTTCAAGTTAGTGTTGTGCCTATGGATTACTCAAACTCCCTGTGTTTCATCTTTCTTCCTTGGCAATGAGCATAATAATAACTTTCTTACATTTTGCTATAAATACCAAATTAAATTATTGTTTTGTAAATATGCATAATAAGTGCAAGTAGATTTACCATTGTGTGCAACAATGTTTAAAAGGAAAGGGCATTCTTCCTAGTGTATCATTTCCTAAGAGAAAGTTCAATATTTGACCTGTCTCTTCAAAAGAGGTAAATAGCAAGTGGGTTGTAGAGAAGAAAAAAAAATGAAATAGAGTGTAGAATATTAAGTTACATATGTTCACTTAGTTAGATTGTAATTTTAGTATCTTAAAGTTTGTCCATCTGAGAGGGCTAGGAAGCTTACTTGTATCTATAAGGATCTTTCTTGGATTTTATCATCTCCTATTAAGTACTTAACAGCAATTCCAGAAGCCTGCAATAATTGAACTTACCTGACTTTCGTTTTTTTTTTTTTCATTTCTTAAGTTTTTATTACAAAATTAAATAGGAAAATATGTTCCTTATAGAATAACAAAAGTATATTACAATGTCTGTTTCCCTTTCCCTGGTTTCTCCTGCTCCCTCCCACCCAACTCCACATCCTGCCCACTCTCCCTTAGGTAACCAATGTGTCCTTCCAAAAATGTTGCTGTAAATTTACATATGCACTTTTTATACATACATCTAGTTATTTTCAATACATCTTATTCTGCAACTTACTTTTATTTTTACACCTAGCAATATATCAAAAGTATTTTTCCCATGTGGGTGTTTATAGGTCTACTGCATTCAAATAGTCACAGAGTCTTCTATATTAAGTCAATTTACCTCTACTATTTTCTCAGTAGATTCAAAGTTTTTATTTAAATTCCAGCTAGTGGGGTGCCTGGGTGGCTCATTCAGTTAAGTGCATTGCTTTCAGCTCAAGTCATGATCCCAGGGTCCTGGGATTGAGCCCCATGTCCTGCTCCTTGTATAGTGCCAGAGCCTGCTTCTCCCTCTCCCTCTGCTGGTCGCCCTTCTTGTGCTCTCTCTCTCTCTCTTAAATAAACAAATAAAATAGTTAAAAAATAAATTTCAAGAACACCTGGGTGGCTCAGCAGTTGGAAGTCTGCCTCTGCTCCTCCTCACGCTCTACTTGCATGTGCTCTCTCTCTCTTTCTCAAACAAATAAATAGCCTTTACAGAAAAAGTCTCTTTTATGGTTTGCCTCTCATTTTTTTCTCCCTGGGTTCATTTATTTTGTTTCTTGGATTATATATATGAGTGAAATCATAAATTATTTATATTATTCTGACAAACTCATTTCACTTGGAATAGTACTCTCTAGATCCATCCACAGTGTGATATGTGCCAAGATTTCACTGCTTTTTATGGCTGAATAATATTCCTGTGTGTGTGTGTGTGTGTGTGTGTGTGTGTGTATGTATGTTTGTATACTACATCTTCTTTATCCATTCATTAGTCAATGTTTGGGCTCTTTCCATAATTTGGCTATTATAGATAATGCTGCTATAAACATTGGGGTGCATGTATATCTATGAATCAGTATTTTTGTATCCTTTGGATAAATACCTAGTAGTGCAATTACTGGGTCGTAGGATAATTCTATTTTTTTTAAAGAGATTCATTTATTTATTTATTCATGAGAGACACAGAAGAGAGAGAGGCAGAGACATAGGCAGTGGGAGAAGCAGGGTCCTCACAGGGAGACCGATATGGGACTTGATCCTGAATCCCAGGATCATGACCTGAGTAGAAGGCAGGCGCCCAACCACTGAGGAACCCAGGCATCCCGGGTAATTCTATTTTTAACTTTTTGAGGAATCTCCAGACTATTTTCCAGAGTGCATTTTGCATTCCCACCAATAGTTTAAGAGGGTGGCCCTTTCTCTGCATCCTCACCCACATCTGTTGTTTCCTGACTTGTTAATTTTATCTATTGTGACAAGTGTGAGATGGTATCCCATTGTAGTTTTGATTAGTAGTTCTCTGATGAGTGATATTGAACATTTTTTCATGTGTCTATTGGCCATTTGGATGTCTTCTTTGGAAAAAATGTCTATTCATGTCTTCTGCCCATTTTATTTTTTATTTATTTATTATTATTTTTTCATTACAGATCAATTTGCCAACATATACTATAACACCCAGTGCTCATCCCAACAAGTGCCCTCCTCAGAGCCCATCACCCGGTTACCCTCTCCCCTCACCCACTTCCTCTTCTGCAGCACTTTGTTCATTTCCCAGAGTTAGGAGTCCACTAATTTTTCTCACTCATTTTCCCTTCTTTCTCTTATAATTCCTTTTACTATTTCTTATATTCCCTGTATGAGTGAAACCATATGATGGATAAAGAAGATGTGGTATATATATATACACACACAATGGAATATTACTCAGCCATTAGAAAGGACGAATATCCACCATTTGCTTTGATGTGAATGGAACTGGACGGTATATGCTGAGTGAATTAAGTCAATAAGAGAAGGACATTCTGCCAATATTTAAACTGGATTATTTGGTTTTTGAGTGTTGAGTTGTATAAATTCCTTATAGATTTTGGATGATAACCTTTTATCAGATACATCATTTATAAGTAATGTCTCCCATTCTGTAGGTTGACTTAGTTTTGTTGATGATTTCCTTCACTGTGTAGAAGCTTTCTATCTTGATGAAGTACTAATAGTTCAGTTTTCTTTTGTTTTCCTTGGATACAGGAGACATACTTAGTAAGAAATTGCCATGGTCAATGTCAGAGAGGTTAGTGCCTGTGTTGTCCTCTGGGATTTTTATGGTTTTCTGTCTCACATTTCAGTGTTTAATCCATTTTTTTATATGATGTAAGAAAATGATCCAGTTTTATTCTTTTGCATAGAAGAAGCAGATACATTTCTGAAAACATATAAACTACCAGAACTGAAATAGGAAGAAAATAAAAACTTGAACAGACTGATAACCAGCAAAGAAATTAATCAGTAATCAAAAATCTCCCACCAAACAGAAGTCCAGGGTCAGATGGCTTCACAGCTGAATTCTACCAAACATTTAAAGAAGAGTTAATACCTATTCTCCTTAAACTATTCCAAAAAAATAGAAATGGACAGAAAATTTCTAGACTCATTCTATGATGCCAGCATTACCCTGATTCTGAAACCAGACAAAGACTCCAACAAAAAAGAGAACTGTAGGTCAATATCCCTGATTAACATAGATTAAAAAATTCTCAATAAAATCCTAGCAAATCAAATCCAACAGTATATTAAAAGAATAATTCCCCATGATCAAGTGGGATTTATGCCTGGGTTCCCAGGGTTCAATATTTGCAAATCAATCAATGTGATGCAACATATGGCATAACATATTAAAAAGAAAGATAAGGACCATATGACGGTCTCAACAGATGAAGAAAAAGCATTTGACAAAGTAAAGCATCCATTATTAATAAAAACCTGCAACCAGGCGGGGATAGAGGGAACATACCTCAACATCATAAAGGCCATATATGAAAAACCCATAGTTAATATCATTCTCAATGGGGGAAATACTGAGAGCTATTCCTCTAAGATCAGGAACAAGACAGGGATGTCCACTCACCACTGTTATTTAACACTGTACTGGAAGTCCTATCCTCAGCAATCAGACAACAAAAAGAAATAAAAGGCATCTAAATTGGCAAAGAAGAAATAAATATTTCACTATTTATTTCCCTTTTATAATTGCACCAAAAACCATAAGACACCTAGTAATAAACCTAACTGGACGCTTGAGTGACTCTGTGGTTGAGCATCTGCCCTCTGCTCAGGGCATGATCCTGGGGTACCGGGATTGAGGCCCACATCAAGCTCCCTATAGGGAGCCTGCTTCTTCCTCTGCCTGTGTCTCTGCCTCTCTCTCTGTGTCTCTCATGAATAAATAAATGAAATCTTAAAAAAAAACAAAAACAAAAACAAAACCCAACAACCTAACAAAGAGGTTAAAGACCTATACTCTGAAAACTATAAAACATTGATGAAAGAAACTGAAGATGATTACAAGAAAATGGAAAACATTCCATGCTCGTAAATTGGAAGAACAAATGCTGTTAAAATGTCTATACTACCTAAGGGAACCAACACATGTAATGCAATAACTATCAAAATATCATCAGGGTTTTTCATACCTAGAAAAAATAATCCTAAAATTTGTATGGAACCACCAAAACAAACAAACAAAAAAAACCAATCGTCAAAGCAATCTTAAAAAAAAAAAAAAAAAGGCAGCAAAGCTGAAGACATCATGATTCTGGACTCCAGGTTATATTACAAAGCTGTAGCCATCAAGACAGTATGGTACTGCCACAAAAACAGACATATAGATCAATAGAACAGAATAGAAAACCTAGAGATAGGCCCACAACTAAATGGTTCACTAATCTTCAACAAAGCAGGAAAGAATATCCAATGAAAAAAGGTTTCTTCAACAAATGGTGTTGGGAAAACAACTACTCTGACATTCTTAAATTTGATTCTTCTTGAAGAAAGAAGAAGAAGAAGAAGAAGAAGAAGAAGAAGAAGAAGAAGAAGAAGAAGAAGAAGAAGAAGAAGGAGAAGAAGAATCAAGAAGAAGAAATAAAAAAAAAAGAAGAAGAAGAAAGAAATATCTGTGTGTGTAGTTATGTTGTTTGTATTGGGGCATAATGTGAAAAAACTGTATGTATAGATGTGGTTGTGTGTGCGCGTATGTGTGTGTACACACATATGTTTGTGTATCTTCTTAATTCAAAAGACATTATGACATTTTGTCATGCAAGTATATTTTGAGAACCTCCAACTTTTTTGAGTATTGTGACTCATCTTCTGTGGTTTGCAGAGAGTGTGATCTAAAAAAATTTTATTTCCTCATATATGCTCACAGTATCACAAATTATACAATGGCTTCTAAAATACTTACACTGTTCTGCAAGTCTCTTTATGATCCTTGCTCATGTTATTAGCGCTATTTCAACAGCACTGTCCCCTTGTCCTCTATGAGTCAGTAGATCAAGTGCTCTTCCTCAGAGAGCAATGAAGGTAGTTAGAAACGAATCTGAGGGGTAGGAAGGAGTTAGGTCATTATGTGAGATCTTTCCTGGCCTAATTCATTTCAATCTGTCCTCATCCTTGTGCTTATGCTTCTGATTTGGACCTAATTCAAGTGTTTCTTCCTCAGAAATGTTCCTCCCTAGCCCACATCTTGCCAGATTGTTTTGTTAAATATTTTTACTCCTCCTTAGCCCTTCTCTCAATTTTAAATTGTACATTTATTTTTTGTGACCCTTTATATTATCTATCAACCAAGCTATCATCTACTTGTTAGTCATCTACTTCCATATGACATCATGTTTTGCCCAACATTAAATCCCCAGGGGACTAGAATGTTACCAGACACAAAATAGGTGCCCAGAAAACATAGAGTCAAGCATTAGCTGTCATATGATTTGATTCCCGTGTTCTCCAAATCTATTATTTTATATTTGTAGCGTGACCAAGGCTAGCAGAATCCTTACGACACGTTAATTGACCAAGTTCACTGGTTTAGCAAGCGAATACTATCCTTAAGCATATATATACGTATATGTGTATATTTAATATATTAAAATTCTTCTTCTCTCGGCCCCCACTGTGTCCAGGCATTATATGTCTGTCTGCCTTACTGCACCCCGGACGCGCCCCTCCTCGCCGAGCTGGACGGAACCGGCCCATCCGCGCTGGGCGGATGCGGGGCGACGAGGTCAACAGGGCGTCGTCCGACTTTCAAGTCCTTGCAGACTGTAACGCAGACGACGGCCAGGCCAGGTGGGAGCGAGTGACGGCGGCCCTGTCCGAGGCCTGCGACTCCACCCAGGGGCTGCGCAGACCCAGCCCCGCTGGCGCGCGGGAGGCCCCCGGGAGGCCCCCAGGAGGCCCTCAGGAGGCCCCGGGGAGGCCGGGCGCGGCGGGGGCGGGCGACGAGCTCCGCGGCCACAGCGGCCACCGCGGCAGGAGCCGAACCCGCGCCCCGCAGCAGCCGCGCCTGGAGGCGCCGGGGGGGGGGGGGGGGGGGGGGGGGGCGTCCTCGGGCCCCTCCCCCAGCCCCCAGCCCTCCGCACAGACAGGGGCGCACGCCCCTCCCCCAGCTGCGTCTTTTTATAGATTTTTAACAAAACGGGGAGAAATGCTGCATTTCTGTGGATAAGCTCCCACCGCGCTCCTCACCTCCAGAAGCCACCGCTCCCTCCCTCTGTCTCCCCTCGCGGCCCCCACTAAAGCCCCAGCGCTTCTAGCAGTTTCTCCGGGAGGCAGGAGGGAGGAGGACACAGGCCCTGCCCTATCCCGCCGCCTCCTCGGTCTCTAGAGGTGCGGAGGAGACCCGGTGCCTTAGGGAAGGAGGGGACCCCCCCCCCCCCCCCCCCCCCCCCCCCCGGCCTGGCCCTGAGCGGGGAGGCCAGGTCCCACCCCGCCTCTAGCTTCTGCATCCCGGCTCCCCGTTGAGTGTGTGCGCGTGTTTTGATTTTCTTTATGGAAAAGTGAACGAAAAAAATAGAGAGAGAGGTATTTAACTGCAATAAACTGGCCCCAGGTGGCCCCGCAAAAAAAAAAATTAAAATTAATGCAAATTACGGAAGTGATTATTTTATATCCACCTTTTTCTAACTCTAAAAGAATAGCCTTATAATTTAATAGCTTATATAGCCTCATATCAGGCATAAAAGCAAAACCAGTCATTTAAGGCAGATACACAAACATGGTATCTTTATTCATAATAATATTTTAAATTCTTTTCCAGCTTTGAAAATTTTATGAATCTACATGTCACCTTAAATACATAAAGTGCTTTTTCTTAATCTCTTGATCCTGTCTTTTTTAGGATTTTAATTTATCTTGACACTAGAACATCATCTCGTTTTTTTTTTAACTTGAATCAGCAACCACTGGAAATCTTTAGGCTTATGCCAAGACCTGTTAACCTGAATGGTGAATCAGCAGAGTCAAGTTAAGTAAGGTAAAATATTTAAGATTAAGCTTTTTCCTCTGTCAGTTTATCTAAAGGTTTTGTATAGGATTATCTGATTTAAGATGTTGATGGCTTTTAAGACATCACACGTTCTGAAATTTACCTTGGTGCTTTCTCAGTTATTTGATGTTGATATATATCCTGTACAGAGATGATTATAGTATTCCAAAGGCAGAATTTTCAAGCAGATACAGAAATAGGAAGAGGTTGTCCTAAGCAGATTTGGACTTATTAAATAGTCAATGCTCCTTAGAGCACTTGAGTATTTAGGGCCTTTGTCAGAGTAGCTGTTGCTTTCCCTATAGGAGATCTAGGATGATACAAACAGAGTAGAAATTTTATAGAATAACTCATATTTGCCTTTTAGCTTGGACTTTTACTGAGAATATTTAGGATAAATCAACACAATCTGTTCACTCTAATACATTCTTACAGATACTTTACTCTTCAGGTAGCACTGGTTTGAGACAGTAACAGTGTAAAGTAGACAAACTAGATATAATTTAAAAAGCACTATATTCCATCAATAACCCCATCCTCTTGCATCATTATATGGCTCTATTGTTTTGAAATTAGCTGTCTCACAATGGCTTACCTGATATAATATAATTCAAATGAAGCAATGTCAATTTCCTTATTTCCTGTATTATAGGATTTCTGTATCTCACAATCTTAGTCTAATCCTTGGTGAAACATGCATACATTTGTCCATATATATTTAGGGAATATCTTCTTTGCACTATACACCATGCTAGAAACTGTAGGAGATATAGATACCGTTTTCTCTTTGTACTAATGTTCCAAAATATTCTGTAATGTTTTCTTTAGAGATAATACAAAAAAGCAGTTTAATTTGAGTTGGTACAACCTTGTAGTACAGAAGTTTATTTTTTATTTCTTTTTAAGACTTTATTTATTTATTTATTTCCTTATTTATTTAAGAAGGTAAGAGAGCACAAATTGGGAGCAGGGGGGCAAAGGGAGAGGGAGAAGCAAACTCGCCACTGAGCAGGGACCTGGACTCAGGCTCCCTTCCAGGACCCCAGGATTGAGACCTGAGTGGAAGACAGTCTCTTAACCAACTGAGCCACCCAGGATCCCAAGCTTGTTACTTTCTTATACACAATACTTTATTTCAAATTTCTTCTCCTCTTGTACCTGCTACTCTATATGCCTAAAATATTTTTCTGTTTTTTTCCACCCTGGATTATATCTTTTTTATGTAAGACTAAGTTTAAAATTATCTCCTCTGTGGGTCTTTGAACAAACTTCTTAGCTAAATGTGTTGCTATCCACTCAGTTTCATATTTATTTTCAAATTTACTTTCAGTACTTAACTTGTATCATCATTATTTGGTAAATAATGTTTGCTAACATAATGTGACCTGGAATGTTTTAACATATAACTTTATATCTTTACTATCTTGCTCAGTATATGGCACGCAGTAGTGAATAAATGGAAATTACCCACCCAATGTGGAGAGACATAGCACTAGTTTCTAACAGTATGGATTTATGGGACAGGAAATAGGGAGATAAACTTCAGTATGATTGTGACTGATGAAGACTGTAGTTTTTAAGTGGATACCTTTGTTTTGCTAACCTTGATAAAAGGTAGATACAAGCAAAAATAGATCTATAATTGTTTTATCAGCTGTGAAAGGTGACAGTATACCATGCAGGGTTGGAATAGAAATGGACTACAACAGATAAGGTCAAAAGAAGAAAAAAGTATCCAAAGCTAAGAGCTAGAATTTTGCCCACATTATTATTATGTTTGAATATCATTTGAAAGAAATTTGCTAACTCACCTGCAATCTAGTTTCCTTATATTTTATTTCTGTTTGACTATATTATACAATATAAAATAACACATATAAGTAGTTTTAGGTTGAAGTACTTGAACTAACTAAATCTAATCCATATTTGAAGCACTGGGATACTTCTGTAAATTAATGTTAGATAGATATTGTCTCTAGCAAATAGTGCCCCAAATATTCTCCTGTTAGTGAGTCACCTTTTTATCACTTAGCTGAAAATATTGCATAACTTCCAAAGGAAACACATATTAAGAGAGCTCTCCTGAAATAGAGACTGAAGGTGCTAAATGGAACAGTGATGAAAACTGCACAGTCGAGGAAAGGAAAGGGCTATAGATTTTTGTATATAACAGCAATTCTGCTAACCTTAATTATGTTAGCTAAATCAAAGATTTATGGCTAACCACAAATTGAAGCATGGCTTCTTCCACACATTTCTCCACCCAAGGCATACATCTCCTTTTCATTGAAGTAGGAAAAGGGGTGTGTGTGGGGGGGGAGGCGGGGAATTGACAGTATGGAGTGTTTGTAGGAAAGGATCATACTTGTATGCTTTATTTTATACTAAATGAGTCACCTTACTATTGCCACCCCAGCACCTCTACCAGGGCCAGGATCATTTCTGTGCTCCAATGACTTGTCATTATTTTTAACTATAGGACATAGTTAATACTCCATTAATCCTCTAGCTATTTCCCAAGAAGCAGTTTCTCCCTGAAGAATTTTGACTTCATAAATGCTTTTAAGATATTAGTAATGCCAGATTCCCAACCACGGGTCACAAAAGAATTCCTAAGTAACAGTGTTGAAGTAAATAGTTTTATCCTAGACTTAGTTTTTACATATCAGAGATGATCAGTAAAGAACTCTATGTCCTAGATAATATAATAATGGAGGATAGTTGTGAGCTCTGAGCACTATGGACATTTTGGGGGGCACAAAAGTGAATGCAGTATCCAGGTCTGGTATCATTTCTAAAAATGTTAAAAGTTAAATAAAATGACTTTATGCATATGTGAAAGCTGAGGTCTTAATAAAGTCTTTTCTTAAAAAGGTTGCAAGTGTTTGTTTTCACTTCAAAAATAATTCATCTGGTTAAAGAAGATGACCCAGGTTTAGATTCCTTTTCTCATTATGGCCATTAAGTCAACACACCATAAAGCTATATACTTAAGAGGGATTAAGAAAAGAAAATCAGCATAATGCCATTTATTTAGAATTAGATATTGGTTTTTATAACCATATTCTATTCAGAGACGAACTTTTTGTTTTCTTTCTGCATTTTTAATATTGGAAAGAAATTCTTCTGGTTCCTATGTTTGTTTGCACATGTTGATGAGATTTTCTAGATTAAGTTACTTGTATCCCATCCCTTAGCTGCATTTAGAGGTAGTAATGAGTATGTGTGGTAGACACAGAGATATGCCACAAAGAAGACTGTGCTGCCTACCTCAGGAAAGCGTGGTCAACAGAGAGCCTACAGCGGTCAGCTCCTTCAGTCTCTGTTTCAGCTGCAGAGAGCCACCTCACCCATATACCCTTCCTTTCCCAGCTCTCAGTTCACCACATTCAGTGACTGAATGAGGAAGGGATATAATGACGCAGTAATTTTGTGTTTCTCCCCTACCCAAAATGTTAAAAAGGGTGATGTTTGCTCCAGAGCCCTTATTAGCTTGGAGGAAGCTTTGTCAGCTCTGCATTGCAGTTCTGATTCTATCCTGCCTGATTCTGCTTTGTCCATCTTTCTTTCATGGGTGTTGTCACTAGTAAATATATGGCACTCCAAACTCTTATCACATCATCTGCTTCTGGAGAACCTAATCTGTGGCAGTTTTACCAGAAGTGGTTGGAAAATGCAGGTGTTAAGATTTTTTACTAAATCACAAGCCACCTGGCTGGCAATAAATACCTCATCATTCTTGGTTGTTGGAGTACAGGCAGTCCTTGGCACATGGTGGCAATTCAATTGCTAAAACCAGAGATGAATCTTGATGATATATCGGTGGAAGGGAATGCATTAAATGACTCATTAGGGATTTGAGAATACAAAAGAGATAGTAGATGTTAGGAAGTGCTATGCATGATTAATGCTCTCTAGAGAAATAGTGAGCATCTAAGATAAACAAACTGACATTGAAAGTCAAGAGTGAAAGCCTGAGAGTTACTTTGATTGTGTATAAAAAATGTCTAATATCCTGCAAAAGGAAGATAGAGAAAGCTGAGGACCAATACCAGCACTGTGGTTAAACATCAAAGATAGCTAAGCACCCAACTGCAGTAAGCATATTTTACCAAGATCAGAGCTCTCTTTGGGAAGAATGAGACCATAACAAAAGAATCTCATGAATCTTCTGAACCTATAAACATGGTAGGTCCATTGGTTCTTGGTAAAACATAGTATTTCCTTTAAACTGATAGATAATGCAGGTGCTTTTTTTCTTACAAAGCAATAATATCTTGGAACCATTAGAATTTATCTGTTCAAATGACTGTACAGAAGCCTTTTTCTTTTGGGAGGGGTGTTAAATCTATAAGCTATAGGCCTTTACTAATGAAAACAAAACTATGGGGCATTGCATTAGTTGGAGATCAATAGTAATAATAGATTTAAATTATTAATATTTAAAAGAATATACAGCTATTATTGATTTTTCTCACAATCAATATGAAATCATATACTTTTAAATTAGCAATAAAATAATCAAGTTTACATTAAAAAATACAAACAATAAAAAACACTTGATTCCTTCCCTCCCACATAGGAACATCCCTACCCATCATATTGGCCACTTGGCCTATACTTAGTATTAAATCACAGAATAACCCAAATGAGGACCAACTGGGTCTGAGAACGGGGAATGGACTATAGTACAAAGTTATTGTAATATTGATCTGGACTTTACATGACAGCAATCCATACGTGAGGATGTACACTTGATTAAGGGAGCAGAAAAATAAAATTGGACAGGGAAGTTCTGTTGACTTGGGAGCACTCTTCTAAAATCCAGTATATAATATCTGTTCAGGATGACATGAAATGCTATTACTCATTATGAGGATGGCTCATAGAGGTGTGGAAAAAGCAATAACTTTTATGAGTAAAGTTGTAATGCAGTTGATAGAGGAAAGAATTCAAAGCCTGAGTGAAGTGGGCATACTGGAGAGTGACCAGAAGACCTGATGGATGACCTTTTATGCCTTTATTCCTTTTATGGGAAGGCCCAGAGAACACACATTTCTCAAATCTACAATGAATACACTGCTGACAGTATCATATCATAAATGAACAATTCGTGAATATCATAAAATATTCAGAGTGGCTCTAAACTATAGGCCAAGGCTCTCAATTTGAGAGACTATTGCAGAATTCAGATCACTGATAGCAATGAGGATGAGAGGATCCCAATCTAGAGAGGCTCAGTGATGGTAATCAACTGCCAGAAGCCAAGAGAAAATAAGCACAGTAATGATGGGCAAGGTTTCAGGGGCAGTCATGGAGGACTGATTCACCAAGAGTTATAGAGATCATAGACCACATACCCTAGTGGTAAAACAATAAGTATTTGGTACTATTCCACTTGTATTAGCAGGAGAAATCAAGAATGTGTGGAAGGAAGGAAGTGGATAATTTTCTCCATTAAAAAGTCATGCAATGTTATATGTCCATTATATCTTAATAAAGCTGGAATGGGGAATGGGATAAAACACATGGAAAATAAAAGGTCCTGACCCTTTGATATACCTGGACATAAGCCAGCTTTCAAACCAGGTATCTATTGACAAAAGCAATAGCTGGATCCTTATGAAGCAGAATCCATGGGAAGAATAGATGAAGACTCAGTTTCTAGTCCAACATGTGAGGAGCTTAGAAATAGCCATACATCCTAACAAGTAAAAATCTGAATAAATTGAAATATCTCTAACTCTTATTAAAGCTATCAGAGGAGCAACATCCTTGGGAAAATTCCCGCTCCCCAAATTGGAGAGACAGATGGGCAAATACGGAGAATCATAACTTACTGGAGGAGAAATCTATGAGCATTTATAAACCTTCACAGAAAGCAGTACTGGCATGAGAAAAGCTGAACTGCAATAGGTGAATAGCTAGAGGCTTAGTTTGGATAAGTCTTAGATTGAAAACCTTCAGCCTTTGGGGAACTCTCACACTTTTGTATTTTACCTTCAGGAACTCTATCAGGTTCACAGTGGAGATCTGGGAGGAAAATCCCCTCATGTTTCCAGCAGAAGAAGGTGAAAAATACCATTTTGAAATATGTTCTTGAGACAAGGCCTACCCTGAAGAGAAACTATTTTATCAGAGCCTAGGCTGCTGTGATTTTATGGAAGCATAACCAATCTGGGGGAAGAGAAATGCTTAAGTCCAGCCCCTGCTAGCCATTCTGAGATTGGAAACAGTCTTGATGCAATGAACGACAGGCTAGAAGATGTAGAGGAATGAATTAGTGTTATAGAAGACAATGGAACATAATGGAACTGAACAAAAGAATGAAAGGAATTATGCAACACAATAATAGACTTAGTAGACTTAGGGCAGTCAGTAACTCCATCAAATGTAATAATGTTCATATGATAAAAATTCCAGAAGAAGAAGAAGAGAGAAAAGGGGACAAAGTTTTTATTTGAGAAAATAATAGCTGAAAACTTCCGTAACTTGGAGAAGGAAACAGACATCCAGATCCAGAAGGCATGGAGAATTCCTATCAACATCAACAAAAGCAGGTCAACACCAAGACATATGTTAATTAAATTTGCAAAATATAGTGATAAAGGAAAAAAATATCATAAAGCAGCAAAACAACATAAGTCCTTAACTTACATGGGAAAGTCCATAAGTCTAATTGTGTATTTCTTAACTGAAAGTTGGAAATCCATAAGGCAGTAGCATGGTATATTCAAAGTGCTGAATGAGAAAGATCTGCAGCCAATAATATTCTATCCAGCAAGGCTATCATTCAAAATAGAAAAAGAGATAAAGAGTTTCCCAGACAAACAAAATAAAGCAGTTTGTGACCACTAAGCGAGTTCTGCAAGAATCTTTAAATATTGGGTGCAAAGGAAAAAACAAAAGTGACAAAAACAGGAAAGGATCAGATTATATCTCCAGAAACAATGGCAAAAAAGTAATAAAATGTCAAGAAATATAAATCTATCAATAATTACTTTGAATGTTAATGGTCTAAACACTCCAGTTAAACATAGATTGTCAAAATGGATAAAAAAAAAAAAAAATCTATCTATGTGCTGCCTACAAGAAACTCATTTTATTATTTATTTTTTAAGATACTCATTTTGGACCTAAAGACACCTGCAGATTAAAACATAGGGGTGCAAATGGATGGCAAAAGAAAGCCAGCCTAGCAATACTTGTCAAACTAGACTGTAAAGCAAAGACTGCAAAAAGAGACAAGAGACATTATATAATAATAAAGGACACAATCTGACAAGAAGATCTAACTATTATAAAAATGTATGCACCCAAAACAAGAGCACCAAAATGTATAAGGCAGTTAATAACAACACGAAGGAACTAATTGATAATAATACTATAATAGTAAGGGACTTAAACACTCTACTTACATCAATGGACAAATCATCTAAATAGCAAATAAACAAGGAAAGAATGTCTACACTACCCAAGGCAATCTACACATTTAATGCAATCCCTATTGTATTATCACCAGCAATTTTCACAGAACTAGAACAAAAAGCAAAGCTGGAGGCATCACAATTCCAGACCTCAGATTATATTACAAAGCTGTAATGATCAAGACAGTAGGATACTGGTACAAAAATAGACACATAGATCAATGGAACAGAATACAAAATCCATTAATGAACTCACAACTATATGGTGAATGTATCTTTGATAAAGCAGGAAAGAACATCCAATGGAAAAAAAGACAGTCTCTTCAACAAATAGTGTTGAGGAAACTGGACAGCAATATGCAAAAGAATGAAACTGGATCACTTCTTTACATCACACACACAGATAAGACCTAAAACTGCCCAAATCCTAGAAGAATACACATGTAGTAATGTATCTCTTTGACATCAGCTGTAGCAATTTTTGTACATATATCTCCTAAGACAAGGGAAATGAAAAAAAATAAACTATTGGGACTACATCAAAATAAAAAGTTTCTGCAGAATGAAGGAAACAACCAAAAAACTAAAAGGTAACCTACATAATGGAAGAAGATATTTGCGATGATGTATCTGATGAAGGTTTAGTATCCAAAATAAAAAACTTATATAACTCAACACCCACAAGACAAATAAACCAATTAATAAATAGGCAGAGGACAGGAATTAATATTTTTCCAAAGAAGACACACAAATGACCAACAGACAAAATGCTCAACATCAGGGAAATACAAAACAAAACTACAATGAGATATCAGCTCACACACTCACACCTGTCAGAATGGCTAAAATTAATGACATGGGAAACAACAGGTGCTACTGAGGATGTAGGGGAAGGGGAACACTCTAGCCCTGTTTTTGGGAATGCAATCTGATGTAGTCACTCCGGAAAACAGTATGGAGGGTTCTCAGAAAGTTAAAAATAGAACTACTCTATGATCCAGCAACTGCACCACTAGGTATTTACCCAAAGTATACAAAAGTGCTAATTTGAAAGAATGCATACACCTGATGTTTATAGCAACATTATCTACAATAGCCAATTATGGAAACAACCCAAATGTCCATCAACTGATGAATGGATAAAGATGTGTTGTATATATACAATAGACTATTAGCCATAAAAAGAATGAAATCTTACCAAATACAATAGCAAGGATGGAGCTAGAGAGTATTATTCTAAGAAAAACCAGTCAGAGAAAGGCAAATACCATATGTAGAATTTAACAAACAAAACAAGTGAATATAAGAGGTAGAAAAGAGAAGGAGAAGCAAACCAGGAAACAGGCTTCACTATGGAGAACAAACTGATGGTTACCAGAAGGGAGGTGGTTGGTGAGATGAGTGAAATAGGTGATGGGGATTAAGAGGTGTACTTGTGATGAGCACCAGGTGATGTATGGAAGTGTTGAATTGCTGTATTGTACATCTGAAAGTAATTTGCACTGTATGTTAGCTAACTGGAATTTAAATAAAAATTAAAAAAAATAATGACCGAGAATTTGCCCAAACTAATGTGAAACACCAAACCACACATCCAGGAAGCACAGATCACCACGTGGGATTAATTCCAAAACAAAACAAAACAAAACAAAACAAAACAAAACACAAAATTATACCTAGGAATATAATATTCAATTGCAGAAAATCAAAGATTAAGAAAGAAAATTTTAAAAAGACAAAAGGGGACAAAAAGAGGTTAGCTACAGAGAAGCAAAGAATTACAGTCTACTCAGTTCAGAAACAAGGCAAACAAACAAACAAAACAAAAAACAAGCAAAAAAACATGTCAACACAGACTTTACTAAAATATTTCAAGTCTTCAGAGAATAACCAACAACAAAAACAGCAACCAAAAATCTTGTACCCTGAAAAATTATTTTTCCAAAGCAAAAGAGAAATAAAGACTTACTCAGACATCAAAATATTGAGAAATTTGTTGTCCACTTGCTTCACAAAGAAAAGGTTAAAAGAAGTTCTTTAGTGAGAAGGAAAATGATATAGATCCCAAACTCATATCTACATAAAGAGTGAGCATAAAAAAATAAAAGTGAAAGTAAAATAACTTATTTCCTTATTCTGAAGTGATCAAAGAGATAATAGCTTGCTAAAAAAATTAATAACAAGGGTATGTGGGTGGCTCAGTTGGTTAAATGTCTCTCTTCAGTTCAGGTCCTGGGATAGAGCCCTGAGTCAGGCTCCCCTCTCAAAGGGAGGCCTGCCTTGTCCCTCTCCTTCTGCCCTGATTGTGCACTGTCTCAGTCAAATGGACAAATAAAATCTTTTAAAAAATTAATAACAAAAGTGTACTTAAACATATATACTAATATATAGACATATACTTACATATACATTATATATACACTAAATGTACATACTTATGTATAAGGGAAATGAATGACAACAATGGTATAAAGGATTGGAATGAGAAATTAAGAATATTTTGCCATTATAATGTATTCACACTGACTGTGAGGAAGTACGCAGTGTTATTTCTAAGTACACTTGGATTGGTTGTAAATTTATATGATAAACTCTAGGGCAACCATTAAAGAAAACGAAAAAAAAAAGAAGCTAAAAAAGGAGAAAAATCAGATTGTACAAAACACTCAATTAAAACCACAAAAGGTAAAAAAAAATGAAGATGCAAATAACAACAAAGAACAAATGTTACAAGTAGAAAATAGTCACAGATATGATAGATATTAAAAAAATATGCCAATAATAATTTTGAACATCAATGGTGTAAATACACCGATATAACAACACAGAGAGAGAGTAGATTAAAACACAGATTCAACTATATGTATTCTATAAGAAACCCACTTTACTTTTTAAAAATTATTTTTTATTTCTTTGAGTCAATTAATTAGTATATAGTGTATTATTAGTTTCAGAGGTAGAGTTCAGTGACTCCCCAGTTGCACAGAACACCCAGTGCTCATTACATCAGGTGCCCATCTCAGTTACCCCATCCCCCAATCCACCTCCCATCCAGCAACCTGTTTATTTCTTATAGTTAAGAGTCTCTAATGGAAGAAACCCACTTCCAATATAATATTAGTAGGGATGCCTTGGTGGCTCAGTTGGTTAAGTGCCTGTCACTTTTTTTCTTTTAAGGTTTTATTTATTTATTTGATAGAGAAAGAGAGAATATGAGTTGTGGAAGGGGCAGAGGGACAAGCAGACACCTGGCCTGGGAGTGGCAGATGTGGAACTTGTTTCTAGGACCCTGAGATTATGACCTGAACAGAAGTCAGATGCTTCGCAACTGAGCCACAAAGGTCCCCAGAGTCCAACTCTTGATTTTGCCTCAGGTCCCAATCTCGGGGTTGTGAGATTAGGCTCTGTACTAGGTGTAGAGCCTCCTTGAGATTCTTTCTCTGCCCCCCAGCTCTCTCTCCAAAAAAAATTATATACTATATATATTATATATAATATATATTTATATATATTTTATATATATCTCTCTATATTATATATTTATATATTATATATTTTTATATATCTCTTCAAAAATTATATATATAATATACATATATATGTATATATAATTAGTAAATTACTACTTATTGCATTGTTTTCAATTTTGCATAATTTATTCAATGAAAATGTGTTAATTTATTTTTATTTTATGTTGTAAGCATTGAAGTGGTAACTAAAATATGACCTGTTTTTCTCAGTGTTTCAGTTATAGTAACAATGAGTTAAGTAAGTGCTAGAATAGAAATATATATATGAAAAGCTATCATCAGAGAGTTTCTTTTTTTTTTTTTTGAAGGATGCATACACGTTGTGCAGATGTAAAGGAGTCCTAGCACATTTTAATAAGAATGACATATCCAAAGTTGTAAGACACAGGGGACATGGGACAGCTGAGAATTAATGGTCATTAAAAAGTGCAGATGAATGGAATATAGTTGGTTTTTCTCCAAATCAAATTTAGTTTGGCATCTAACATGTACAAATTCATTGAATCATGGCAGATCTTAGATACTAAATATCTATTAAGTAGCGAATAGGTTAACTACTAGAAACTGAAAATTTGGTAGATAAAGGCACATGAAAAAATAAATGCAGCTTAGTTTCACAAATCCAATGCTGTAGTATTTACACCTATCAAACTATTCTAAATTAGAAACTTTTGCCGAGCTAGTATACCAGCTCTAAATTCTGTATCTATCTAACGTTTGCTTGAACCATGTACAATCTAAAGATTTGGCTTCAGTTAGCCTCAGTTACTCATTAAAATATTACTGCATTGTTGACAATGATTGTGATATGACCATTGTTCCTATTCCCAGATTTGGCAAAGTGGAGGTTCTCTGGAGATTGTGACTTGCTCCCACGTTGGTCACGTTTTTCGGAAGGCAACTCCATACACTTTCCCTGGTGGCACTGGTCATGTCGTCAACAAAAACAACAGGAGACTAGCAGAAGTTTGGATGGATGAATTTAAAGATTTCTTCTATGTCATATCCCCAGGTAAATAAATCTGACGTCTTTCTTCTTCCTCTGTTGTGCCCAAGATCGCGAATCCGAGAAACCACCGAGGAGCCGACACCGATGCAAACACACGAGGGTTGATTTACAAGCTGGAGCCTGGGTCCAAGTGCACCCGACACAGGGGAGCAGGGACTTGGACCCAGAGAGTTTCTTAAATTGTATTCCAAGGAACTTTTGCATCAGAGTCATCAGTGAGCTTGTTAAAAGTTACAGATTTCTGACCTCCACCAGGCCTGTAAATCATAATGTCTCAGAGTTAGCAAGCTGAATGTTTAATAAAAACTTTTTTTTTAAGATTTTATTTATTTATTCATGAGAGACACACAGAGCGAGAGGCAGAGACACAGGCAAAGAGAAAAGCAGGCTTCATGCAGGGACCCCAATGTGGGACTCGATTCCAGGACCCTGGGACCACACCCTGGGCCAAAGGCAGGCACTAAACCACTGAGCCACCCAGGGATCCCATAAAAACTTCTAACTGAACTGTAAACTAGACAGGGTATAAGTATTTCTCAGCAGTGAGAGAAGTTGGAAAGGGGCAAAGATAAAAAAAGAAGAGGGTCAGTTTACCTGGCAGAAAAGCAAGAATGGGTGTGATCACACTTGCAGGGAAGAGACAGCATTTGGCAAAGCATGTAGGTTTGAAAGTGGAAGGCATATTCTGAAATCCCACTAAATACTCAGGTATTTATGTTGGTGACTCATTTTACAAATGAGGAAGTTCAGAAACAATGTTGTTAATAACCCGAGTAAGCTCACATGACCACTTATGGTTGAGCTAGAATTAAAACCACTTCTCACAAATCAAGTAAAGCTATAGTCTCTCCAAAATGTAATTGACCAGTAGCATTTGGGCCTCAGTACCATTATCAGAAGCACTCTTCAAGTCCCCAACTGATTTCCATAAAATAGAATGTAATAGTTTCCGAGATAGAGTGACTTCCATCAGATAACCAAGTACATTGAACCACTTGACACTTAGGTTTTTATATCTTCAGTCTGGGCCTGTTATGAAGGGGAAAGCCACTAGTGTAAGAGTCCCTTTACTCTGAAACAAGTTTGGAAAACATTTTGGCTAGCATGTGTCTCTATAATTCTAAGAAAGAGTTAATGTTGTGCTAATGTCAAATAGACAAATATTTAAGAAGGAACTCTTCTAGTGAAAAGTAAGATGGCATCATGGCATTTCCTCAAAGTCCTTCCTTCACAAGTAATATCTCCTTGTTTCATTTTAGTGTGTATCTGCCATGGTGTTTTTATTAGGGCTTCTGCTTCTGACAAACCTAAGGACAGCTGGGAGCCTGCTAGCCGGAGGGTTGATGTGGAGACAGTTTCACAGTGTGTCATCTGTGTGTTGCTGTGCTGTAAATCTCAGCATTTCATGATACCTCCTCCCTGAATTCTCAATGAGCGTGGAGGGCAGCAGAAAACACGCCTGGTGGGGTGATACATTTGAAGCTCCTTGGGAGAGGGAACTATAGGAAGGGGAAATGAAAGTTGCCAACATATAATTATAGCCTCTGAACAGGAACTTGTCCAAAACACAGGATTATCATTCTTCCCTTTCAAACATGTTGTTGCGGCGATTGGGGGGTTTGGCACAGTACCCAGCTGGCAGCACATCACTCACTGGGGTAATCAGGGGAGAATCAACACTTTCAATGAAGCTCTAATTTCTGTAATATCTTATATTTATATATATTTCATATATTTCCTGATTTCGACCAGCTTACATTTTATCTTCTGGTATTATGATCTTCTCCCTTGAGGTCAACCATTTCTTTCTTGCACTCTTATTTAGAGAATACCATTATTTTCCTGATTTTATGAAATTCATGTTTTAAATGTGTTCTTCTAATATGTTGCATAATTTATAATTTAGTATTATTAATATACTTTATGTATAATATATATTCCCTAGAGTGATACGCTTTAATCATTCTTCAGTATCATATTTGTTAAATATTTTGAGTAAGATATAAGTACTCTGAGTGAAATATGCAATGTTTATACAGTAAATTTTAAGCAGAAAAAAAATTACACCCAGAATCATAGGACATTCTTCTGTTTTTGTCAGTAATTGATAGTTTTTAAGTCACAAGAGAGAAATGAAAGGCTGGCTACAAAAGAAATATGACCACCTATTTATCAGGGAAAATGAGAGATATCTTCAGTGATATGAAGGAAATTGTTTGGTTTAAGAGTTTTATAGCTTCATCTCATTCAGAGAGGTGTCCCATTCTCAATCTTGAGGTATGGCTCATTTTTGGCTCCTGGCTTCCTGTCTGAAGTATGACTCTGACTTCAAGTTTTCCACAGTTTCAGATGAATTTCCACAGCATGGAAAGCATGACTCTGGCTCAAAGCTTTGTTTTTGTGGTTCAATTTGAGTTCTAAAAACCTTAGGCAATGAGGCTCTGGTCCTATTGAATTTCCACTTTTATTCTTATTTTGGAGCCTCATCAATGTTTCTAGTCTACAGTTTTCTGTTTCTAATATTAATGATGTGAACCTACATTTATCAGCACTTAAAATGGTTCCTATCATTCTGATATTAGCATGTTTATGTGTGTGTGTGTGTGTGTGTGTGTGTGTGTGTTGGGTAGAAGCAGTCTTACATCATACAGTTTATAGTTAAGCAGCTAGAAGATGTATTACTTAAAAATATTAAATGCAATTTACCAAATAAAAAAATGCAGATTGTGAAATTTAAATTCTTTGGAGGTGCTATGTTACTGCTGAGCCAACCTACAAGTTTGATTTCAGTGCCAATCAATATGCTTATTGCATGAGTCCTTTGGAGCAGGAAATGCCACTTATAAAGTCAATGGGTGTGGCCCTGGGCCTTTGTTTTCTTAAGCTATTTAATAAGTGGCAATTCAAAGTAAATGGTGTTTTAAGCTGGAGCAACAGTCTTACATATGGTTTCAAAACTCTGGTAGATTCTTCAGATCAAAAGCGTTTGGATTATAGTTTGTACAGAGTGATGATAAGCCATTAATTATTATTATTATTAAGCCATTTATTATTAATTATATTGTTCTTTTTCTCTATGAATTTAGGGTCAAATTAGTTCATACCATGTTACCTATCATGCAGACATTTATATTTAAAATCTTCTATCTCCACATTCTACATCATTTAAATATACCATTAATGTGTGCTTTAAAAATAAGTTATGTGTAAGGTGGATTTGCTATCAATGACATTTTTCAATTACATGTCAATATTTCAAAATCATATTCTGAATTCAAAACCATTATATTAATTCTATACCTTTAAAAATGACTCACAAAATAAATCTATAATTATATCTAAATATTATCTGCTCTACAAATTCTGTTCAATGCAATTCAAATTTTATGAAAATGGTGAAATAAAGCTGCAGGGCTATAATCCATGTTCTCCTGTTACAGAAGTGTCCAGGGAAGAAAACAAAAGAGCAGTCAAATCTGTAATGCCAATAATAATGATAGACCTCCTAGAAAACAAACTAATGATATTTACTACTGGGAGATTTCTTACCTATGGAATGCTTCAGAAAGACGTACCTGGTCTGTCTAGCAATGTTTATAGTAAAAAAAAAAAAATCTATAATTTATAAATTTCCATTGCATGACTCTCAAAAACAATCCTATGTAACCATGTGAGTATAAAACAGAACCATTTAATGATAAAACAGATCTTTGCTTTTTGTAGCTAATGCAGCTACATACAATGTATTAGGGAACCTTAGTATTTAATGTGGGCAAGAGCGTATCCATAGCAAGGACAGTAAAATTGACAGAACTCTGATGTCTTCCAGTTGTATTTGTGCCTCAGGGTTTTGTGTGTACTTGAAATATGTAGTAAATCTTGCTACTTGATAAGATCTCTGATTTGTGTGTGATTCGAGCCTTTGCATTTAAAAATATGGCTGTTAGAAATCTTTATCTTCCAAGGGATATATAAATGAAATTTTCCTGAAGTGGTTTTTAGCATTTAGTCTTTACATGTTGTTTTCATTTAAAGGTGCATCTTTGTGCTAAATTAAATTTAATTCCCTTCAGAGTTTTATAACATTGCATTATATCTTTTTCATTTTGGAAATATTCATTTAATTTCACATTGTTTTCTATCTAATATTACATTGTTTTGGACATTCATTCTGTTGTTGTTGTTATTTTATCCTGCCTAGAAGCATTGAAATAGAAGAGGATTTCAATTAGTTCCTCTATGTTTGGGTCTGGAAAGATTTATTATTGTGTATGAATGTCAACATTGGTTTTGAAAGGACCTACTGCAAACCTGAGGATATTAAAGTATCTTATTTAGACAAAAAGGAAGATTTGGGCAGCAAAGCATGTGATCCTTAAATAATTAGAATTACAATAAATTAATATACAAACCTCAATTTATTTGTTATACAGCTTATGGATAAATAAAATATGATACCTGTATCTGGGCATTCTAATAATGAAGCAACATATCATGCACATGATGGGCAAGACTCACAAACATAAAGGTATTAATATTCCCTGAGCTGATTTGTCAATTCAATGCAATTCCAATGCAAATCTTCAAAGAATTCTTTGAGGAATGTGATAACTTAACTTTAAAGTTATATGATAGACAAAAGGTCAAGAAATAGATCATTCCCAAGGAGGAGAAGGTGAAAGATGTGCTTTGACAAGGTATCAAGAATTTGTTCAAAATTATTACAAGAAGATAAAGTATAAACATACTGAAAAATATAATAAACTAAAGAATTTTAAACATTTAATTTATAACAAAGGTGCGATTCCAGATTACTACGAGGAACTATAACAGAAGGTTCCAGGACAATTTTAGTCATCAATATTGAAAAAAAAATGATGTTTGTCTTTACATTAGACCGCACAAATAAATTAGTTTCACATGGAACTTTGCAAGTTCCATAAAGCAAAATGTAAAATAGTGTAGCTGCTTTGGGAAATAGTCTGGTGGTTCCTCAAAAGTTCAAACATAGACTTAGGTTGTGACCCACAATTCTGCTCCTGGGATATATTAGAGTGAGTTGAAAACACGTGTCCACATAAAATCTTGTACATGAATATTTACATAAGTACTACTCATAATAACCAAAAAGTGGGAACACACAATTATCTATAAATTGTTGAATGACCAAACAAAATATGGTATAGTCTTACAATGGGATACTATTCAGCCGTAAAAACAAACAAATGCTGATACGTGCCACATTATAGATCAACCTTGAAAAGATGCTAAGTGAAAGAAGCCAGATACTAAGACCAAATATTTTATTATCCCCATTTATATTAAATAACCAGAATAGGAAAATACACAGAGATATAAATTCAGGGGAAAGGAGGATTGTAGAGTGACTCTTATTTTTTTTTATTTTTTTGTTTTGTTTTTTTGTTTTTGTTTTGTAGAGTGACTCTTAATGAGAATGGGGATTCTTTTGAGGGTGATAAAAATATTCTAGAAATATAAAGTGAAGACTCTTGTGGTTCAATATTATGAAGGTTTGATATATGCTGCCTAGACTTCTGAAAAGTGGAGGACGTTTATGGTTCTATTGGCCCAACTATAAGCCATTCTCCTCAGTCTACTGTGGATGAAAACAGTTCACCAAACAACCCTCCTTATCACAGGGAGGTGATTTCAGGCAAAATTCCTGCATATCCCTGAATAGAAGGTTTTAGTTCCCTGTCAGACTGTGGAATTACTTGAACATGCCAATCACATCCTTTCATGAGAACAAAGGATCACTCTACCCTCCTGATGTTACAAAACCTACCTCTTGCAATCCTTGTTTTTTTATTCTCTTCTTGAGTGCAACTCCTGCATGCTCATAGGTGGTATACTATATCCTTCCAAGATTTGAGTGCATGTGATTAATAAACTGATGTCAAGCCTGTCAGGTGTTGTCAGGTGTCAGGTGTTTGGCCATCCTCATAACCCTAAAGTGGGATTCCCTCTCTCACCAATGAGGTAAAAAGCAAGCAATCAAAAATATGTACATAGTTGTGAATAACTAAAAAAATACCACTGACTTGGTACTCTAGAAGGGTGAAATAGATAGTATGTAAATTACACTTCAGGTGAAAAAATTATTGAAAGAGATTTTCATATTAATACTTCATATTACTTCATATTCACATTACTAGCAATATGTTCATATACAGAACATATTTAAAAATCCTGTAAATCAATAAGTAAAACCCCTACAACCAAATAGGAAAATGTGCAAACACATACATAAATAAGACATTTTACATAAGAAGGAAAATATAAACTGCAATTGCCCATAAACACAGGTCATGAGTTTCAGCCTAATAGATGATCAAGAGAATGCAAGTTAAGGTGAATGAGATATTGATACTCAGTTATTCTGAAATTTAAGAAACCAGATGTTGGCAGCACTGGAGCAACAATAGTTCATTCTTTTCTCCTACCTGTGGAAGGACAAGTTGGTACAACAGCCTTGAACAACAATTGTGAATAGTATGTATATATCCTATGTCATGGTAATTACACTTCTAAATATCCTAAGAAAAATTATGCTCATGTAAATGATAACATATACAAATAAGCTCATTGCAGAATGTTTGTAATAAGGAAGAATTTTTAAAAGATTTTATTTCTTCATTCATGAAAGACACAGAGAGGCAGAGACACAGGCAGAGGGAGAAGCAGGCTCCACGCAGGAAGCCCGATGTGGGACTCAATCCCAGGACTCCAGGATCACAACCTGAGCCAAAGTCAGACGCTCAACTGCTGAGCCACCCAGGCGTCCCAGGAAGATCTTTTTAAAAATGAATCAATCTAATGCATACTGAATATACAATGATTCATTCATACCATGTGACCCCGTTATTATAGGTAAAAATTAATGAAGCAATGTTACAAATAGTAACAATGCATTCAGATATATTTATTTCATACTGCTAATACAAGCCTGATAGATTGAGTGTTAAGTCTACGGGTGACTATTACGTTTTACAACCCATATATGTTAAAATATTTCCTTTGATGTATATCAAATTTAAATGACTATATTTGAAATAGAGAAAATAAAGTGCAGGCACTGAGTATAAATAACTGAAACCATTTTACTGAAAAAAGAGTGCATAGAAATGACTAATACTTGGAAGAGAATAAAAATTCAAAGAATTTTTAAAAAAATGATATATATTACTACATTTTATAGTCTGAGAGGCATAATTTAATAGAAAGGGGAAAGTAATGATGCAAGAGAGAGATAAATTACTATAGTGGTTTCCTTCAGTAGGGTAGAGTAGAGGAATTCATAGAAACAAGAATATTTTATCCACTGAAATTATAAAGAAAATTGGGTATGACTAAAGCAGATAGATTAAAATATATGATGGAAGCTTAGAATTTTCTCTTGTTTCTATTCCATCTGTGAAACAAGGCAAATCTACCAGCTGAACTAGAGGCCATGCAAGGAAATGTGTGAGTTTGAGGGAAACAACTATGTGAAAGAATTGCCCAAGACTGTCAGATAATGAATGGCTGGGACAATTAAAGCATTTAGCTCTAAAGCAGCATTATTTCAAGGTCAAGAGAGATTTGTCAGCATACTCCCTTGGGTTGTCTACTGGCCAATTTATATATATATATAATATATAAATCTTTTCTTTTGGAAAATTCTTTTCTTTTTGGAAAATTCAAGTGTTTTACTACCAATAGGGTTTTACTAATAGGAGGATGTGCCATCTATTAGCTAGTGAATTTCAACCAAGTCCTGGCTGGTCAAACATTTCTGAATGACTGGGGGCTGAAGATGGAGATATTTGAAGATGAGATGCATACTATTATCTTTTTAAGTGAATGAGATTACAATTGGGAACAAACTATGAGCAGATATATATGAAATTATTAACATATAAAATCTATTTCTGACCATCCTTGTCCCGTTGGCAGGGATTTACCTACTGCAAAGTCCATTGTGACTAAGTTTAGGAGGCACCAGGTCTGTTTAATACATGAGTATGAGCAAACTTTCTCAGGTTTTGTGTGGCATCTTCCTATGCCTTGCTTCATTTGATGTTTTGATGTAGATCCTCACTGCACCTACAGGATGTTAATTTAAGATTTGTTTGTTTTTGCTTTTATTTCCTGGGGCACTGCTATGTGCTACTAGATCCACAAGACAATTCTTTGACTCCCTTAAAATGTTTTGATACATGGAATTCTCAAGCTGCCAAAGTGCTAACATGCTGAATTACAAAGTGGAAGACAATGCTTCTTATTATACCATGTTAGACTGTAAATAAAATAGTGCTATGTGTGGCCCTATCAATACCTCAAATATTTTTTTGTAAAAAAAAAAACAACTTGCACTTTTATTCAAGTCCCAGTCCAACTTCTCTTTAGTGCACTGGGACCCAACATAAATTCTAATTAGAGTGACTAATTAAAATGAGTCTAATCTGAAGAACATATCGCATGTTGTGTCTGGAATGGCCCTGTATGGCAGAATGTTTTGCTATGTCATATTTGAAATGCCTAATGTTTTTCCCTTAGAAAGAATTTCCTCGTGGAGGTAGGTTATATTCTCTTGTTAATACCTTGTGAAGGGAGTCACACCACTGGTACACCAACTTGGCCTAGACTGTTTCTATTCCACCATGGATACATCTTAAATTTAAGCTAAATATTTTGTCAAACAAGGTTTTGTTTTTGTTTTGTCACAATTGATTCTTGGGACTTCATTCCATAGTATTGATTTTGATGTTACAGCACTTACTGAAGTAGCTGGAGAAGATATAATCATTCTTCCACTTATTTTGCTATCTTTCTGGACTGCTTCCTAAGACTCCGAAATGTCTGACTTTAGTACACAGACCTACGGAAATAAAAGAGAATACTGGGGAGAAATTAAGTGTTCTAGGAGGTCAGCCTCACATCCTGTCCATTTATTTGTCTTCCCAAATTTCGATATTTGAAACTTGATCTCTTAAGCTTCTAAGTCTAGCCAGTTAAACCCTAAGGAGCATTTAGTTGCAAAGCACATTTAGTGCAAAGCACTCTGTTGGGTGAAACGGAGAATGCAATGATGAAGAAGTTATAGTCCTTTGTCACAGAAGTTCACAGGCTAATAAATGAAAAAAGATACGTAACAAGTAACTTAGAAAGTATACCAAAAAATGCTATAATCATAAACCAAATGTAAGTGAAATTTACTGTAGGAAAGCACTACCTTCATTTGTGCAGATTCAGGGAGTTTTATTCAGGTACCTACAAATAAAATTAGCATAATAAATTGCTTAACATCTACCACATTCCAGAGGATGTGATGCAGCACCTTTTAATACATGAGAATGATGTAGTTACATAGTCCTAAAACTTAAAGCATATTTTTCTTATATCATTATGTGCGCACAACACACACTTTGTTTTTAGATATATCTATAATTTTATTACAAAACCGGTCTTTTGGCATTAGTTGGTTATAAAACTTTATACTCATTGAGTAGCAATTCTCATTTCTGCCCCCCTCTTGCCCTTGTATCTACTATTTTACAGTCTGCTTATGTGAGTTTGATTATTTTAGATGTCTCATATAAGTAGAATCATTCAGTATTTGTCCTTCAGTGACTGGCTTATTTCACTTATTATAATATCCTGTAGTTTCATCCATGTTGTCATATATGACAGGAAGCATTTGTTCTGTGTGAAGTCTTATGTTCACTGTGCAGTTAGTGACTTCATCTCTTATTGATCTATATATATATATATATATAGATATCTTTAAATTAGATATTTATATATATATAAATATATATATATAAATTAGATATTTATATATATATATCTTTAAATATATATAGATATCTTTAAATTAGATATATATATATATATATATATCTTTAAATTAGAATAATTTACATGGTTGTTTTTAACTGTCTTCTTTGCTTTCTCTCTTCTTGGGCTCTGACGTTTAGCACATTTACCTATCTGCTCACATAGGACACACACATACACATAATTTTACAAGTATAATCTTCCATTAAATCTATATTTACTGACTTTAGAACATAGCAGAAACTGGCATTAGTTGGTTATAAGGCTTTATATTCCTTGAACAGCAGTTTTCATTTCTGCCTCTCCACTGCCCTTGTACCTACCATTCTTTGACCAGAATACTCATTAAAAAAGTAGACAATCCTATGCAGAAAAACAATGTGTGCCATTGAAAACACACTTAAAATAGGTATAATATTTATTTTTCTATTCAATATTTATTGACTTTTGCAATTTTTCCTATGCCATAATAGATAGGTTAAGAAAATAAAAGAAGAAAAGGAATAAAATATACCTTCTTTAAGAGATTTCATGTCTACTGCAAGGATTTTAAACTTTGTATCTCAGAACCTCTTCACACTCTAAGAAATATTAAGAACCTAAAGATTTTTTAAAATGTGGATTATGTCTGCCAATAGGTAAAATGTTGGAAATTAAAACTCAGAAACTTTTACTTTTATTTGTTTTAAATATTTTATTTATTTGACAGAGAGAGAAAGCTGAGGTGGGGCAGTGGCAGAGGCAGAGGGAGAAGCAGGGTCCCCACTGAGCAGGGAGCCCCATGTGGGGGGCCTGATTCCAGGAACCCAGGATCATAACCTGAGCCAACGGTAGATGCTTCACCAACCCTGCCACCTAGGTGCCCCTAAAACGGATAACTTTTTAAAAATATCTATTCAATGTTTTAAAATTAGATATTAATTTATATCAGGTGTACGTTAAAATATATTTTTTGAGAGGATGTGAGCTGTGGGGGAGGGGCAGAGGGAAAGGGAGAGAATGACCAGCATGGAGCCCAAAGCAGGGCTCGATCTTAGGACCCTAAGATCATGAGTTGAAATCAAGAGTCAGACACTTATTTGACTAAGGCACCCAGGTATCCCCAGATAATAATTTTTTAAATAAAATTAAAAAAAAAGTAGCAATAACTTTTACTTTTTTATAAAACTAATGTTTGGTTTAAGAGAGGACAGCTGGACTCTCACATCTATTTCTACATTCAATCTGTTCAATTATGCTGTTTTAGTTGAGCTATATGAAGAAAATACAACCATACAGATATGTAGTTGGAAAAAGAAGGAATATTTTGATACATTTTTTTCAGAGCATGATGGACATGTTTCTTTGATATTATCCAAAATTCAGTAACTTCCTTAATGGTTTCTTAAAAGTTAAGTTGAAATGTAAATTCTGAAATCATATCAAAGAATTCTTTTAAATTTGTTACATTAAAATGCATTGTTCTATCTTGGTACACTGTCAAATTTATAATGACAAAAATAATTCTCAAAATTATAACTTTCTCTTGAGAGTTTGAATTTTATCATTGGTCATTATTACTGTCAGTTGTTTTTCTTGAAATAACAAGTTCACCTCATTTCTTTTCAAGAACATTTCAGCTAAATACTAAAGTGTGAATTACTATGGCTTATCTGTCAGTCATTATTTTAAATAAAAATGATGTTGCATGAAAAAAAAGCAGCTAATTCAACTCACAACTAACCACAATCATACAAATGTTTCACTTGGATTCCACCTTGGTATACAGCAGAAGTGCTTTTCTATGCACATCTCATTTTTTTATACAGAATGTTAAAAAGACATGTGCTTAAGTTTCAAAATTTGATACAATTTATACAATTTTCCTGCTATATCAAGGACATTCTCCAGCAAAACTATTTTGTGCTTGTTTATTTCTTCATGCAGTTATTTATTTTTTATTGTGTTTCTGTTGTGTATATGGAGGTGAGGAATACAATGATAGTTTAGCTGGATTCCACTGACTTGATTCGTGCTAAGACATCAATAGTTGCACCATCACTGCTTTTGTATCATCAGTGCAAAAGCCAGCAGAGTGAAACAAGTGAATATTGTTTTAGTATTATTATAAAACTGTGTTCTGTTCATTACATTCCCCCAGAAGTTTATCTGAGATCCCTGGTGGTTTCTGGGCCATACTTTGAAAACTGCTGGTGTAGTGTAATCATGTAAATTACCTTCTTTGATAATAAACACACAGAAGAAATCCGCACCTTAACCGAATGCTGAGAAGAAATTTATGCTACTTCCAAAAAGGAAATAGGATATTAGACCATATAGTTAGAGTTAGACAATTTAGATTTGAATTCCAGCCATGTGACCTAGTAACCCTATGACTTTAGGAAAATTATTTAATCCTGTTTGTTACCTTGCCCTCATTGCTAAAACAAAATTTTAGGGATAATGTAAGAATAAAATGAGACTATGCGCAAATACACTCATATACACGCAATACCTGACATACAGAAAACGCCTGATTAATTGAAGTTTCTATTACTTTTGTTGTTACCAACAAGGCATATGATTAATGGTATTGTATAAGTTTGGATCTTTCTACCCAACATTTAGTAAAATCTATTATAAATGAATGTAGCTTTTAAAAGAACCAATTTCAACATGTAGACCATGACAGGTGATTCATTCTAAGGATAATAGCACTGGAGAATTAATGCAATTAGGATTATATTATTCAACTGTTTTGAATATAAGAATACTATTGCATTTCTTCACTATATCTTTTGTGCATAATCATTTCAATAATTGATTTTCATGTATGAGTCACTGTGGCCCAAACCAGAAGAAAATGCCATAGGGGTTGAGAGAACTAATTAGCATACCACAAAAGAATAATGAAATAAATGGGCACTTCACATATAAAGTTCTTCACATATAAAAATGATTCAACTATCCTAAGAATTCAAGGAAAATTGAATTTTTATCTTTGTCCTACATAAGAACCTAAAGTGTGAAAATGGAAATAGTACAGATACACAGAATCAAAACTGTGTTTCCATTCTGTTTAGATCCATTTCAGTTGCTCTTAGCATTACAAGATTACAGGAAAAGATAAGGATTAGTTGAAGCTATAGTGGAAGGCCATTAACTTTGGAGTCAGCTAGGCCAGATTTAGGTTCTAGTTGTGTTACTTGATCTAAGCATAACTCTGGCTACTTTATTCTCCTGATCCATGATTTCTTCAACTGAAAAAGAATTATGGAGTAATCTCATGGTGATTACCTCATGGTGATTTTGAAGAATTAAATGAGATTAAACTATTAAAAGGAAATAGCATCCTCACATCGAATGAGTAGTCTCTAATCAATCATTTCTTTCCTACTTGTTATTATAAAATTATTAAAATGATAGGGCTCCTTTTCTTAATGTATAACTTAAACTGGCCTTGCTTATATATCCTTTCACAAAGTTGAATGTGCAGTATAAGGTTTTCAACACCATTTCAAAAGTATTAACTGATTTAGTCAGTTCAACAAATGTATATCTTAAATAAGGATCACAACAAAAGACAAAAAAAAAGTGGTTTTTCTCTATAGAATTATACAAATAGAAGAACTGAGTTATTAAGATTATTTTATTTGGATAATTAACAATTTTAGCCGTATCTTTGAATATTATTAATGTCAATTAAAGTAGCAAGAAAATACAACCAAACTTGATATTACAACCTGCTCCACTCCCAGTGAGTATTCCTACTTTGCTCTTCACTTCCATATGTTTCACAGTTTCCATTATTATTCTTATGTGTCATATAGTTTACTAACATATTTATTCCTTATTTTCCCCTGCTGGAATGTAACTTCTGTAAGGAAAGACCCCTAGTTGTTTTGTTTGGAAGTGCCCAACTCATGTTGAGTGATTAGTAAACGATTTGTGAATAAGTATTTTGAATAAAATCAGTGGAAAAATGTGAATCCCAAATTATTGTTTTATGGCAATTCAGGCTGTTATAACAAAATACCATAAACTGAGGGGATTATTAACAACAATCTTATTTCTTATGGTTGAGTTTGGAAGTGTGAGAGCAAGGGAGCATCATGAATGGGTTATTGTTGAGGGCTCTCTTCCCAGATTGCAGATAGCTGTTTTCTCCTTATATATTCATATGGCTGAAAGCAGAAAGAACTCTTTGAAGTCTCTTTCATAAAGGCACACGTTTATGAAGGCAGCTCCATTCTCTTAACCCAATACCTCCTGAAGGTCCCATTCCCAAAGACCATCACATTGAGGGTTAGGATTCCAACATACAAATTTAGGGGAAAAAAAGGTCCAAGCATTTTGGCCCAAACAATGCCTATTTCATTTTAAATTAACCAAAGTGTTTATTCACTATTATAAGAAAAAATACTATAAAATATTATTCCAAGATAATAATAAATAAAACATTTTTTCAAAAATAATAATAAGAGCTATGTTATTAGATCTTAATTCATCCTGAGCAACGTTATTGAGCACATACTTTGTGCTGGACATTATGCTTAATAGATATGACATAGAGGCTACATGAATGTATTAGAATAAATAGATAATATAAATACTGGTAAGTTTTACTTCTATTTTATTTAGAATAACTGAAATTAACTTTCATTTCCACTCTTCAGTGGTTATCTTGGGGAATGGGAACACTACACTTCGGAGAGGCCACTCATATTGAGCATTATATTTCCCAAAGCTATATCATATTTGAAAAAAAAAAAAATCTGGGCAGCCCGGGTGGCTCAGTGATTTAGCGTTGCCTTCAGCCCAGGGTGTGATCCTGGAGACCCAGGATGGAGTCCTACGTCAGGCTTCCTGCATGGAGCCTGCTTCTCTCTCTGCCTGTGTCTGTGCCTCTCTCTCTCTGTGTGTCCCTCATGAATAAATAAATAAAATCTTAAGAAAAAAAGAAAAAAAAATCATTGTAACCTGAAAACAGTTCTATGTAGAAGAAACATTTATTTTGGGAGAGCATCTAAGTGAGATATTTTGAAGCTAAATTAGCATGATAAATTTATGTCACTATAGGTTTCATTCACATTATAATTAGGACTTAATCCAATATTGTCTGTTGGATTTTGTCTCTTTCCACCCTCAGGGTGATATTGTATGCCTTGAGGCACAGTACAGTGCCTGCATGTGCAGGTCTCATGCACTTGCAATGTACTGAAAAGTTTTGGCCTCATTCCATTCACTCATTCTGCAAATATTTATTGAACATTTATTTAATAAATAAGGTCCTTGGAAATAAAGAGGAATAATAACTGACTTTTGGAAACTTGAATTCTGATGGGTAGACAACCATAAAATAATAAAATTGATATTAAAATCATTGCTGTAATAGAAGGGTATATACAAAGGCAGAATCTTCAAACTCTATTTGAGGAGTAACTAATACTTTCTCAAGATGTCTATTCAGAGCAGAGATTCAAGTGACAATTATTATATTTCCAAATACAAGTGGGGGGAGAGCATTTCAAACAGAGGAGACAGTATGGAATTAGGTATTCAAATATACACATATCACATACACACTCCCAAAGGATATAGGTGGTTTAGTTTTGTCCTGTGTGGAAAAGTAGGAGATTAACTCAGACAGTGAGGTAAGGGTCAGAATAATGGAGAGAGTGTCTTGTGAAGGGAAATTAGGTTAGAAGTATTTCAACAAAGTGCTGTGCCTCTTGGATAATTCCTCAGTAGAAGAAAACCTGATAAGAATATATAATCACAGTCACTCATTTGTAATAATTTTTTTAAGTGCTCTGTAAGAGTTCAGTCATTTTAAGTCCAGTTTAGATTGAATTCATTTATTTTGGGAAATGAAGTTCCACTAATTAGGTTTTGCCCTCAGGCTTATGGCAAGTTGTCAATATGGATTTTGGTGTAGAAAGCAAGAGACTCCCTCCTTATTGTAGTAGTCTATGGGAAATCTTGCTTTAACTGCTGACTTGCAGAAAAGTTAACAAAACTTTTCACCAGTCTTTGGTGGACAATTAGCAAGAAGGAAGCTGTGATGAAACAGATCAATTCTATGATATGCTAACAATTTAAAACTCCAGGTGTTTTTCTATGAGCAGAAATCTCAAAATAGTCTTAAACCACAAAGCTTTTGAGTAAAATTGTCAGTATACCCAAATAGTTTTAAAACACAATCTTAACATTTTGAAAGTATTGTATAACAAAGAAATAGATTTACTCTGAAAATTATTTATTTTAAAGATGTAAGTAAGATGTACTACAACATGGATAGATACTCACTGTGTTCTTTGCATCCTTGATAGTTGTTTATGAAGTTCCAAAATGTATACTTGTCCACAGAGCTAAAATGCAGGTGTCGGGAAGTACAATACAGTCTTCTTATTCTCTATTTCAGCCGGATGTTCTTAAAATTATCTCCAGCTCTAAACTATAAACAAGTCATTCCTGGATATTGGCTGCTTGTCTTCCAAGAAGAAAATGATCTGTAAAAACACTTGGCCGTAGTTATAGGTGTTTTGTTCTCATTGATGGATTCCACATATTGCCACATTTCCTAAAAATTACTCGAGAACAGCATATTTACATACACTTTAATTAGATTTCCTCTTGGTTTGTGTCTATAAGGTTTTTGGTTCATTATTTTGAGTTCACGTTTGTTAATGTTTTATTCACACTCTCCTAACCAGGCATGATTTGTAATTGTTGCCTTAAGTTTTCAACCATGGGAGTACTTTTTAATTAAAAATATTTCCTTGTGACCTTAGCTAGCTATTCACATGAAAGGTTAGAATGTTAGGTTTCTTTATGTTTGTTTGGGAGAGAGGCAAATTTGGATTTGAATTTAAATCAATTCAATCAAAGGTAATTAAGTAAATCACTTGGAACATTTAGGAAAATTGTTTATGAATTTATGAATCAGAATTTGAGGACTTCTTTGGGCATGTTGTATCTTATCCATGTAGACACAACTGCAACCGCAATGGAGAACCTACTCCTAGCTGACTACTTCACTCATGAGACTGACTTCCCTGGCCTCACAAGACAGTATCAATGCATTTTGTTTCCTTTCTAAATATAACAGGAGTATTAAAATGTTCAGTTATCATTGCATTTAATTTTTCTTTAAATGCACTTTTAGAAAATAACCACTAGCTACAGCACAACTATAGTGGAATAGGTTTTATTTTATTAAAATCTTAACTGGACTGAATGATAATCATATGCTTCTTGGGCACATTTCTAGTTTCTATAGAAGGGAATTAACAAGCTGTTGTTTATATCCTTGATGGAAAAAAATACCAACTCAGAAATGGCTTCTTTTCAAGCAGGTGTTTCAACATATAAAAAGTAAAATTACATCTAATAGTTGTATCCCAGTATAACTTTTTTGTTGTTGTTAGTTAGTTCCCTCTAAGGATAATAATGCCAGGCAAAGACAGCTGCTAAGCTTTATTTATTTATTTATTTAAGCTAATTCATTTCTGATTGACATCATTGTAACTCTGTTGCCTGTGACATATACATATGACTACAAGTGCATCAAGATGATTTTCTCAGGAGTACTGCCCTACTGTCTCTTTTTGAGCATGGATCCTCATGTAAATCTTTCATGGGGAATCCAAAAACCAAGACCTCCATTTACAGAATCCCTAGCAGGTTGTGTGAGACTCTGTATTTTCTGTTGCTATGTAAAACTGCTCTTAAAAAAAAAGTCTACTTAAAAAATACAAACTACAACAACAAAACATATGACAACAATTTGAAGACATTGTGCATCAATTATTGAAGGAGGGTGATTCTTTAGACATGGAAAGCTAACTAGTGCATTAGTTTAATGACAGTTTTAGTTTACTGTACTGAGACAATTTTCAGGCTATTGAAAAGAGGAGCCCAAGTAAAACCCTGTGAGTTGAGTAATATTGCTGAAAGATAAGAAGACCAGGGAAGCTGGACTTTATAGGACAGAGTTGGAAGGGAGAGAGCTACATAGAAGATTTCTCTTGACTATTCAGCAGAATATTAATAATTACGTACATGGAAGAAAACTACTCAAGGCTGGGAAAAGAATCAGCTAAGAAGATTAGAAGAAACAGTTCCTATCTTTCATGCAGGACTGAAAATAGTGAGGTTCCCACCAGACAGACAGGAAAACATTATCTTTTACAGATCATTTGGTAGAGTTTAATCTCAGTAGTAGGTAACAGCAACCTCTAAGAACATCTGACTAAGAACATCTCTAATTCTCACTAACAAATTTTAAAAGCAATATCTAAAGGGATTCAAATATTTCCAAATGGTTTATCTGCATCCCAGAAAAAAAGCTCAAGAATGTTTTACAGGGATTGAAAATTATTCAGCAACAAGGATGCAAAGTTTCAGTTATGCAAGATAAATAAGTTCGGAAAATCTAATGTATAGCAATGTGGCTATTGTTAACAATACTGAATTGTATACTTGATATTTGCTAAGAGAATAAATCTCAAGCCTTCTTACCTCACACATACACACAGAGAGAGAAAAGAAAAAAAAATAACTGTGTGAGGTGATGTGTATGTTATTGGCTTGATTGTGGTGATTGTTTCACAATATGTATGCATACAAAAACATCAAGTTGTACACTTAAATATATACAACTTTTGTCAATCACATCTCACTAAAAGCTGGAAAAATACCCAATTGCAGATGTATTCCCCAAGGTGTAGGCGCACTTTGTCTGTGTGTGTGTGTGTGTGTGTTAATTCATTAGGGGGGGGGGGTCTACCAAAGCAAAACTTTTTGTTAAAATAAAAATTGATTGTATAAAGCAAAATCATTAGGGGGGGGGGGTCTACCAAAGCAAAACTTTTTGTTAAAATAAAAATTGATTGTATAAAGCAAAATAATTACCCCTGTCTAATACGCTTCATAAATGTAGGTCTTCTTTTGACTTGAGTGAAACAATTTGAAGAGCAGACACAGTGGCTTCACATTTAGGTGTCTGTTCATTTGATTTCTGAAACTGTTAGCACCTATAGCTGCTTTAGAGACAATGCTCCTTCTGTCTTGTACTTGCACAGCCAATTTCCATCTTATTAGCAGCAGAGGTACTGCTCTGTGTTGCTATTTCTATGTCCAAATCTACAACGGAGCCTCTACAACCTTTGCAACATGCTTCACTGAAAGCAAAGAATATTTAACTCAGAAAGGAATGCTTTGCTTCTCATCTCTAGTGAGAATACAGTACAATATTTCTAAAAATTTACCAAAGGACAAAGAACCGCGAGTACTCTCAGGCCTGGAAATGTGATATATTGCAAATTTTTGAAATTTCTTCATCTTGGCCACTAAAAATGCTATCTTCTTGGTGACTATGTCTAATATCACAAATACTGCACCAATCTAACAGCTTTTGGGTCCATTGTGTGAAGAAATTTAAAAAGTGCTATTGGTGTAACCACATAAGATAATATATTAGAGTTAGTTACAAGTACTGGTGGTATCTTTTTCAGATCTCTTTCCTATCTCATCAAAACTTATTGTTATGCTACCAGAGGTTTCAGGTTAATTTATATAAATTCATTACCTGTTCATTGGTATTGGAGAAAGTTTACTTGACAAATGGCCAGTAGCATTGTGTTGTGTTATAAATAACAGAAAACTTAAATGTTACACAGGGCATCTGTAATGATTACAAAAAACAGGAGAAGATAAATTTTTACAGACAAATAGACTAGGAATTAGGGAATGAAGGGCCCCTAATTGTGCTTAATGGTATCAGAAGATAAATCAGTAAGGACAAAGTAGTTAGTAGTGCTAGATACACAAGATTCCATGTGTTATTGCATGAGGTTGTCAGATTTCCACATTCTCTGATAATATTGTTTGTTTGTTTGTTTAATTCAAAAAGCAGTTCAAACTTTCTAGAGATGACACAATGTCCAAACAGATGTTTAAGTAAGAGAAAACTGAAAAGAACCAGTTAATTTTTGCAAAGTCAAAGTTCTGGATTACGTCTTCTATGAAAGTTTCATTTATGTGTTGATAAATTAAACATGAAGCAATTGAAACAGAGACCCTAACAGTAACGAGATGTTTTTCCTCTCTAACAAAGTAAATATTTGTAGTAAATAAGGCAGTTAAAATTATTCAAGTCTTAATCTGGAAACACTGAATGGAGTATATAAATTATTTCAGGGGTGTCTGGGTGTCTCACTTGGTTGAGTGTCTGGCTCTTGGTTTTGTCTCAGGTATGATCTCAGGGTCATGAGATTGAGCCCCACCTTGGGCTGCCAGTTCAGCCGGGAGTCTACTTGAGATTTTCTCTCTTTCTGCCCCTCTCACCAAAAAAATAAATAAACCTTTAAAAAAATTATTTGAAACATTAGCGCTTCCTCAATATCTGCTGAAGTAATCTACTATAGAATGCTTTGGTTGTGATGATTTTCTATTTATGCATAAAGATTTATTCTGTAGGCCAATATCAATTATGAATAAGGCTTTAGAGATACTAATAAAATGTAGATCATAGATTTCAGTATGGTGCTACAGCAAATTACCTTGTGGAAAAGTTGAGATTTAGTGAACTCGGTAGTGGTTCAAAATTAGGATGATAACAAAAATTCATTTGCCTTTATGCCTGGTGAACCAGGGAATTTATTGGAAGAGACAAATTTTATCAAAGATTATATAAAGACTATTTTTTATCCAGACATCTAATACTCAAAGTATCCCGTATTCTGTCTAAAGCTGCTCCAAGTGGAAGAACATAACCAACAACCATACAATTTTTAGTGTTTTCTAATTTACAGATTTATTTCCTTAGAGCTTTAACCAAAACTATACAAACTAAAATAATTCTCAGAACTGTAATATAGATATCCATATTCTATTAGAACTGTAATATAGATATCCATATTCTATTAGAAAGTGAGGAAAAAGTGGGAATCGCTATTGAGGTATTCTTTATTCAATGCTATCCTGTTGTTAAGATGTAGTGCTAGGAGAAAGAATTGTGCTTGTAAAATATCCAAAGGTATTTTAATAATATAACTATTATCCTAATAATCCAATAACTTTAGTAATTAGGATAACTGAAAAGCTTCTCCAGAAAAACGACTGGATTTAAACAGCATCTCTGTATTCTTTTTGGAACAGTTCAATCATCGATACACCTATAATTAATTTGATCATAATTTAATAATTCATTATTTTAAAATAATGTCATGCTGACAACCACTTGAAATAATTCTTCATTTTATATTATATTTTCATAAGCCAGGTCATTGCTTTTTTTTACCTATTTTTTTATTCAAGTATACTTAATATACAGGATTCTACTGGCTTCAGGGATACAATATAATGATGCAACAATTCTATATATTTCTCAGTGCTCATTAAGGTAAGTGTACTTTTTTATTCCCCTTCACCTATTTCATCCATCCTTTACCCTCCTCCCTCTGACAGCCAACGTTTATTGTCTATATTTAAGAGTCTTTTTTCTTTTCTTTATTAGGTTACTTAAATTCCACATGTGAGGGAAATTATATCTCCTTTTCTGTATGACTTATATCACTTAGCATTATACCATCTGGGTTCATCCATATTGCTGCAAATGGCAAAATTTTATTCTTTTTAATGATTGAGTTATACATACCACCACTTTTTATCCATTTATGTATCTATGGACACTTGAGTTGTTTCTATATCTTGGCTATTGTAAATAATGCTGCAATAAACATAGGTGCACATATATCTTTTCAACTCTTGTTGTTTTTATGTGTAAGTGTAGGTTGTTTGAGATCTTTCTTATTTTTTGAGCTAGGCCTGTATTGCCATACTCTTCCCTCTTAGAATAAATACCTTTTGTTACATCCTAAAGATTTTGGATTGTTGTGTTTTTATTTTCATATGTCTCCATGCATTTTTTAAAAATTTTCTCTTTGATTTCTTGGTTGACCCATTCATTGTTTAGTAGAATTTTATTTAATATCAATGAATCTGTGTCTTTCCAAAATTTTTCTTATGATTAAGTTGTAGTTTCATACTACTGGAGTCAGAAAAGATTCATGATATGATTTCAATCTTTCTGAATTTGTTGACTTGTTTTGTGGCCTAATACATGATCTATTATGGAGAATGTTCCATGTGTCCTTGAGAAAAATGTGTATTCTGCTATTTGGGGTAGAGTGTTCTGAATGTTTGTTAGGTGCATCTGGTCCAAAGTGTCATTTAAAGTCACTGTTCCCTTGTTCATTTTCATTCTCAATAATCTATCCATTGATGTAAGTAGGGTGTTAACGTCTACTATTATTGTATTACTGTTTATTTCTTTATGTCTATTGATAGTTGCTTTATGTATTCAGGTGCTCCCGTTTTTGGATGCAGAAGTATTTGAAATTGTTATATCTTTTTTTTGAGTTGTTCCCTTCCAGTCTGCAAACTTTTTGCTGAAAAATCAGCTGATAGCCTTATCTGGTTTCCCTGGTATGTAACAGTTTTCTTTCATCTTGCTGCTTTAAAAATTCTCTCTTTATCACTCTACTTTCCATTTAATTATTATTTGTGTCAGTATGAACCTCCTTGGATTTACTTTGTTGCAGGATCTCTGGGCCTCCTGCATCTGGATGTCTGTTTCTTTCCCCAGATTCTGGAAGTTTTCAGCTATTGCTCCTACAAATAAACTTTCTACTCCCTTTCCTTGCTCTTTTCATTCTGGGATCCCTATAATGCAAATGTTATACTTGATAATGTCAATGAGTTCCCTTAACGTATTCTCATTTTTATTATTCTTTGTCTCTTCATCTTAGTTGCTTCGCAATACTATGTCAGATCTTGATCCATTCTTCTGTCTCCTCTAATCCATTGATACCTTCTAAGTATTTTTTTTCTACAGTTTTGTTATTGAGTTCTTTATCTCTGTTTCTTTTTTATATATTTTTTTCTTTTTGTTGGAGATCTCACTGAAATCCTCCACTGGTTTCTCAGTCCTAGTAAGTGTCTTTATGACAACACTTTGAACTTTATTATCTGATGTATTGCTTATCTCTGTTTCGTTTGGCCATTTCGGAGGGTTTTTGTCCTGTTCTTTCATTTGGGATGTATTCCTCTTTCTCCTCATTTTATCTAACTCTCTGTGTTTGTTTCTATCTATTAGAAAAATTGGCAACACCTCTTGATAGTGAAAATAGTGGCTCTATGAATAAGAGGTCCTATGGTGTTGTGTAGCACAATGGCCTTGTATACCAGAACCAGGTCTTCTGTGGTGTCTCCTGTGTGGGTTGTATATACCCAACTATTGCAGCTGAGCCTTTGTTTGCCTTCAGTTCAGTTGGCTGCAATGAACCACTTTGCTTGTTGTGGGCCGGAGTTTTTCCCTTTGCTGCTAAGAGGTATGTGTGGAGCACTTATGGCTTGTATTTATGCCGTTTCAGCAGTCAGACAAGGTGCCTGCCCATTTGCCAGGGTTGTAGCCACACTGAACTGCAGTGTGCTTTCCCTGTGCTGTCCCCTGAGGAGCTTTGTTTGTGGATGAGGATGGCAGACAAACCAGATGTCTGTCCCCAGTCCTTCTGTTGGGGCTACAGTAGCACAGACCTGCAGGATGCTTCCCTGACTCATATCACAAGGGGCTTTTGTTGGTGAGCAGAGCAGGCAGTCTCAGGCCAGATGCCCATAGGGCTGAAAATGCACTGAATAGCAGAACAGTCTCTCTGCACTGCCCTTTTTTTTTAAGATTTTATTTATTTATTCATGAGAGACACACAGAGAGAGAGGCAGAGACACAGGCAGAGAGAGAAGCAGGCTCCATTTAGGGAGCCTGATGTGGGACTCGATCCTGGGACTCCAGGATCATGCCCTGAGCCGAAGGCAGGCGCTCAACCACTAAGTAACCCAGGGATCCCCAAACTGAACACTGGGGTGACTAGATGGTGCAGTCAGTTAAGCATCTGACACTTTTTAAAAAAAGATTATTCATTTATTTATTCATGAGAGACAGAGACAGAGACAGAGAGAGAGAGGCAGAGACACAGGCAGCAGTAGAAGCAAGCTCCGTGCAGGAAGCATGATGTGGGACTCGATCCCAAAACTCTGGGATCACACCCTGAGCCAAAGGCAGATGCTTAACCACTAAGCCACCCAGGTATCCATGCATTGCCTATTATACAGTTGCCTCCTGGGACCGAGAGTATACTGGTGTGTGTGTGTGTGTGTGTGTGTGTGTGTGTGTGTGTGTTTTCCCTCTTCCCAAAGAGAGGAGCCACTTTGGAATGCTGCAGGTCCCTGTGAGACAGACATGACAGGAGGGCTTTTGGAGGGCCTCCTGCTGAGTGAGATGGATGAGGCAGAGTCACAGAAGAATGTGGGAGTAGATTACATTCCATTAGCAAGTTAAGTGGAAAGTGTTTGTGCTGTTTCCTGCAGGTGTCCAGTCACCCAGGCTGTGGGGTGGTAGGGAGAAATGTCACCCACGAGCTCTAATTCTTGGAGAAGTCTCCTAAAGATCTCTGCCCATTTGAGCACATGTTTTGGGATTAGTAAACAAATATACATATACACTTCAGGTGCTTTTCAGACTACTGCTTCTATGCTTTATCTTCTGGGACTATTTATTATGCTGTCTCTTTAAAGGCAGGGACTCATTTTCCTATCACCCTCCAACTCCCCCAGAGCCAAGCTTGCTCATTTTTAAAACACTCAGAATTGAGTCCTGCTGGTCATAAAAACTTATGAAATTAAGCACCACAGTTTTCAAAGCTAAATGTTTATAGAGATTCATTCCAGTGCTTGGTCCCTGTGTTTGGGGCTATTGGTCGGAGGTCGGCTTCTCTCCCTTCTCTGTTTATGGTGTCCCTCCCATTTGTGGTTAGTCTTGCCAAAAAGTTTGGTTCCTGACTGCATCTCTGACCCTCCTACCTTTTCTTGATGTGTCCTCTTCTCTACAATTAACCATGAGAGATCTTCTGCAAGTCTTTGGGTCATTTTCTTGTTGAATGCCCTGATGTGGCTGTTATATCAGTGTCTATGGGAGAGGATGAGCTTAGGATCCTCAATACTCTGCCATCTATCCTGAAGTCTCCCAGTTTTTCTACTATCGATTTTACTTATCTTATGCATATGTAAATGATTTATGAGTATCACTAGTTAAATATATTAGAATATATATTCAGAGAATCTCTACTACGAATCTACCTTTTCTTTTCCATGCCCCTAATAAGTAACCTCTTGCATTCTTTTCAGTTTCATTTTCAAGTTTTTTACCCCAAAAGCAGGCTATACCATATTCCATAAATATAGTGGAGATCACTCCATATTAGAATAATAGCTGTACTTGGACTTTGTATAGCTCCACTGCATATAATCATGTCCCTATTATCAGACAAGTCCATATGACTAATTTTACCTAATAGGATGAGAGGAAAATTGATGTATCATTTCTACACCAGTTGGGTAAGAGCCCATGTAAGACTCTCTTGCTTTCTGTTCCTTTGCAACCATAATCATAGAGGCCCCATTATGGGATGGAAGCAGAAGAATGCCTGAGTTGCAAATGGTAGTCAGAACCCTCAGAGGGTCAATCACCAAGAGTGGAATAATTTAGAGAAAATAGTAAATATTTTTATGTATTAAGTCTCTAGCATTTTTTTTTTGTGCTCTCAGACACCACAAATCATGTATAGCTCTATCATCTCTGTTGCAGAAAATCCTTAAAGCAAAGACTCACTATTACATTTCAGTATGCACATAGAACATCCTTCAAATATCAGTTTGTCACTGGCCACAGAAAAAATCCCAGCTAGTTGCAAAATTTATTTATCAAATAAGTCAAAGCTCTCTACCACCATGGAACCAAGATAAGCATAAACAATAATCAGACAGTTAAAATAAAACTAAACTGTAAACATATATTTTATCATTTAGAATATGATTAAAACAAAAATTCTATATAGTATGTATTTAGGATGAACTAAAAACAAAATGGCATTACCAATTATGAAGTAATTATCATTAAGAAGAATGAAAGTAGAGAAATTGTGACCAAAATAGTGAGTTATAACCACTTAATAAAGGATAAAAAGGGGTTTTAAAATAAATTTTCAATTGTAAGCTAAAGGAAGCAAAAGAAGGGGAAAAGAAATCTAAGAAAATTAGAAGGTTCAAATCATTACAAGTAAAGCAAATGTTAATAAGATTTAAAAAATTAATGAGGCATTGGAAATGAAATGAAGAAAGTTTGATTAAAGGGCTCAAAAAAGTAGAACTTTCATGGGAAATAAAGCAGAGAAAAGGATACAGGCAGGTTTTTTGAACAAACCAAAAATCAGTAACTCTTCTTAGATCCATCATAGTATTGAGGTTACAGGGCAAACTTCTGGCCCCAAATTAGAGAGACAGATGCATAGGAAGAATCACAATTTACCGGAACAGCAACCCACAAGCAGAAGCTTCCATGGAAACCAGGGTAGGAAAATCTAAGCTGTAATTGGCAAATTGCTGGAAGTTGAATGTAAGCAATTCCGAGAATTAAAAACTCCAGGTGGACCCAGTCCTAGGAGAGGTCCCTACACTTTTGTGAGTTTTACCTCTGGGATCCCTAACAGGTTCTCACATTGAAAACGACAAAATGTACTTACTGCAGTGGAAAGAGAAAGCAACCATGTTAAAATAGACCCAGAGCATTCTATTCTTCTCAATGGGGCCTGTCCTCAAGAGAAACTATTTTACCAGACCCTCAGCAACTGGATTTTTAACAGAACATGACTCACCTGAGAGAAGAGAAATACCCAAATCCAAGCTGCCTTGGAGAAACCATACATATCTAATTAATGTAGGAAAAGCTGCAGCCAGAAAGTTAACTGTTACTCATACCAAAGAACTCACAGAATAGAGAAACTATCTTTGCAATCAGCATAAAAGTCTGCCATCGATACTTTATCCCTCCCACAAGAACAAATTCTCAATGTCTAGCAGTCACGGGTTTGTAATGCACTGTGGTTGGGTCCTCAGTGAAGCTCCAGCTCTGATGCGCAAAAGAAAATTCTAAGTGGGAATAATCTTTAAAACAAGAAAAAAAATGGGGGGGGAAGTGTTTATTTGGAGGAGGAAACGCTTGAGTTACACGAATAATTCATAATAGAGAGTCAATTACACATTGGAAATCTATTACCCTTACAGTGACATTTGTAGAACATCTGAGGTTTATCGCTGCATAAAATACTCTTATGGTTGTAAATGGAAGACAGTCGTCAGTGATCATTCATTCCTCAGTCTACATTAGTCTTCTCACAGGGTAGAGACACCAGTTTTTAAGCAACGTGACAAGGCTATCAGCTGGAGTCTACATCAGCAAACTCACACTGGAAAGACACTCTATAAAGAATCTTTTGGACATGACTGAACAAATAATGTGGACTTTGCCTAATGATCTATTACTTAAAGTTGTAACATAAAGATGTAGGGTTATAAAGCGATTATGGAAATGCTAAATGAACAGTTTGGAAACAAGGAATAAACAATGAGATGAACCAACTTCCATAGATTCCTGTAGTAAGAATGGTCACTGAAGAATTGAGTATGCTTATATTTGTCTTGACAAAACCCAGAAACAGTACCTAGAATAAAAACGAGCCATTTTTCTTAATTATAAATCACTATTGGTCATTTAATCCATATCTATATTTTATGGATTCTAAACATAATTACAAGGGCATGCATCAATCAGAAAATATCTATGAATTAAACTGAAAATTTTAGGGCCAAAAAATATAGTGTCTTAACAAGTACAAAATATGCATATACATAACTGGGACAAGAAAGAAATTTGATAAATAAATCTTTCTTTTGTGGGTTAAAAAAACTGGGGGATACCACTGATTTGATGACCTTCCTTATTGGGGGCATTTTCTCACATTGGTTACCTCCTTCTCTTCCTATTCTTGCTGAACTATTAAATAACACAACTTCTTTACATTTCCAGAGTGCTCTACAGGACATCTGCTCCTTCCTTACCAAAATATGGAAGTACAAATGCTTCCATTTTTAACTTTTGCATCTGATTTTCTTCTTTTATTTTAAATTTCTGATGACCAATATGAATTTCATATCAGCTGCCAAATATTCTGAGATCTTCTGAAATTGGGTGGCATTTAACAAGAGTAAGTTACATTTTTGAATCTTCATTCTGCTTCAGCTAAAAAAAAAAAAAGAGGATAAGTCATTACATTTTGTCAAATCCTTTTTTAAACTTTATCATGCAAAGAGATGATGGTACCTTTAAGAAACTTTGTTATGAAAACTAAAGCGAAGAGCATTTCACAGGATAACAAAATAAAATGAAATCCATAATTTTGGGGGTGAAGTAATATGATCTCAATGGTTTTGTTATATCAGTAATGCTTTCATATTTAATTGATGTGTTGATAAATAGCTGCTATTTTTTGCTTTCTGTATATGCATTTATGATTACTGAGAAAAATATCTTCATTTAGTCACTCAACAGACATCAATCACTGAATGCCCAAAAATCTTTTAATTCTAGAAACATGAATTGCATGGATTCTACACTTAAAGCACATAAACGAAAGTTTTTAAATATGTGGGTAAGTTGGTGCCTGCCTAAATTTAGAAACATTCCATACTTTGGCTGCTGTATTTATATGGGCTCCAAAATAATGTTCTTTAGTAAGATTTTATCCAAATATTTAAAGGTATGCTTTTTCAAGTTATTGGGAAATTTTACTACTTCTGTGATTTCTCTCCACTTTTAAAATGAAAATTTTATTTTATTTTTTTTTAAATTTCTTTTTATTGGTGTTCAATTTACTAACATAGAGAATAACCCCCAGTGCCCGTCACCCATTCACTCCCACCCCCCGCCCTTCTCCCCTTCTACCACCCCTAGTTCGTTTCCCAGAGTTAGCAGTCTTTACGTTCTGTCTCCCTTTCTGATATTTCCCACACATTTCTTCTCCCTTCCCTTCTATTCCCTTTCACTATTATTTATATTCCCCAAATGAATGAGAACATATAATGTTTGTCCTTCTCCAATTGACTCATTTCACTCAGCATAATACCCTCCAGCTCCATCCACGTTGAAGCAAATGGTGGGTATTTGTCATTTCTAATAGTTGAGGAATATTCCATTGTATACATAAACCACATCTTCTTTATCCATTCATCTTTCATTGGACACCGAGGCTCCTTCCACAGTGTGGCTATCGAGGCCATTGCTGCTATAAACATCGGGGTGCAGGTGTCCCGGCGTTTCATTGCATTTGTATCTTTGGGGTAAATCCCCAACAGTGCAATTGCTGGGTCGTAGGGCAGGTCTATTTTTAACTCTTTGAGGAACCTCCACACAGTTTTCCAGAGTGGCTGCACCAGTCCACATTCCCACCAACAGTGTAAGAGGGTTCCCTTTTCCCCGCATCCTCTCCAACATTTGTGGTTTCCTGCCTTGTTAATTTTCCCCATTCTCACTGGTGTGAGGTGGTATCTCATTGTGGTTTTGATTTGTATTTCCCTGATGGCAAGTGATGCGGAGCATTTTCTCATGTGCATGTTGGCTGTGTCTATGTCTTCCTCTGTGAGATTTCTCTTCATGTCTTTTGCCCATTTCATGATTGGATTGTTTCTTTCTTTGGTGTTGAGTTTAATAAGTTCTTTATAGATCTGGGAAACTAGCCCTTTATCTGATATGTCATTTGCAAATATCTTCTCCCATTCTGTAGGTTGTCTTTGAGTTTTGTTGACTGTATCCTTTGCTGTGCAAAAGCTTCTATCTTGATGAAGTCCCAATAGTTCATTTTTGCTTTTGTTTCTTTTGCCTTCGTGGATGTATCTTGCAAGAAGTTACTGTGACCGAGTTCAAAAAAGGTGTTGCCTGTGTTCTCCTCTAGGATTTTGATGGAATCTTGTCTCACATTTAGATCTTTCATCCATTTTGAGTTTATCTTTGTGTCTGGTGCAAGAGAGTGGTCTAGTTTCATTCTTCTGCACGTGGATGTCCAATTTTCCCAGCACCACTTATTGAAGAGACTGTCTTTCTTCCAGTGGATAGTCTTTCCTCCTTTATCGAATATTAGTTGACCATAAAGTTCAGGGTCCACTTCTGGGTTCTCTATTCTGTTCCACTGATCTATGTGTCTGTTTTTGTGCCAGTACCACACTGTCTTGATGACCACAGCTTTGTAGTACAACCTGAAATCTTGCATTGTGATGCCCCCAGATATGGTTTTCTTTTTTAAAATTCCCCTGGCTATTCGGGGTCTTTTCTGATTCCACACAAATCTTAAAATAATTTGTTCTAACTCTCTGAAGAAAGTCCATGGTATTTTGATAGGGATTGCATTAAACGTGTATATTGCCCTGGGTAACATTGACATTTTCACAATATTATTTCTGCCAATCCATGAGCATGGAATATTTGTCCATCTCTTTGCGTCTTCCTCAATTTCTTTCAGAAGTGTTCTATAGTTTTGAGGGTATAGATCCTTTACAACTTTGGTTAGGTTTATTCCTAGGGATCTTATGCTTTGGGGCATAATTGTAAATGGGATTGACTCCTTAATTTCTCTTTCTTCAATCTCATTGTTAGTGTATAGAAATGCCATTGATTTCTGGGCATTGATTTTGTATCCTGCCACGCTACCGAATTGCTGTATGAGTTCTAGCAATCTTGGGGTGGAGACTTTTGGGTTTTCTATGTAGAGTATCATGTCATCGGCGAAGAGGGAGAGTTTGACTTCTTCTTTGCCAATTTGAATGCCTTTAATGTCTTTTTGTTGTCTGATTGCTGAGGCTAGGACTTCCAGTACTATGTTGAACAGCAGTGGTGAGAGTGGACATCCCTGTCTTGTTCCTGATTTAGGGGAAAGGCTCCCAGTGCTTCCCCATTGAGAATGATATTTGCTGTGGGCTTTTCGTCGATGGCTTTTAAGATGTTGAGGAATGTTCCCTCTATCCCTACACTCTGAAGAGTTTTGATCAGAAATGGATGCTGTATTTTGTCAAATGCTTTCTCTGCATCTAATGAGAGGATCATATGGTTCTTGGTTTTTCTCTTGCTGATGTGATGAATCACACTGATTGTTTTACGAGTGTTGAACCAGCCTTGTGTCCAAAGAATAAATCCTACTTGGTCATGGTGAATAATTTTCTTAATGTACTGTTGGATCCTATTGGCCAGTATCTTGTTGAGAATTTTTGCATCCATGTTCATCAGGGATATTGGTCTGTAATTCTCCTTTTTGGTGGGGTCTTTGTCTGGTTTTGGAATTAAGGTGATGCTGGCCTCATAGAACGAATTTGGAAGTACTCCATCTCTTTCTATCTTTCCAAACAGCTTTAGGAGAATAGGTATGGTTTCTTCTTTAAACGTTTGATAGAATTCCCCTGGGAAGCCATCTGGCCCTGGACTCTTGTGTCTTGGAGGTTTTTGATGACTGCTTCAATTTCCTCCCTGGTTATTGGCCTGTTAAGGTTTTCTATTTCTTCCTGTTCCAGTTTTGGTAGTTTGTGGCTTTCCAGGAATGCGTCCATTTCTCCTAGATTGCCTAATTTATTGGCGTATAGCTGTTCATAATATGTTTTTAAAATCGTTTGTATTTCCTTGGTGTTGGTAGTGATCTCTCCTTTCTCATTCATGATTTTATTAATTTGAGTGTTCTCTCTCTTCTTTTTAAATGGCTGGCTAATGGTTTATGTATCTTATTAATTCTTTCAAAGAACCAACTCCTGGTTCTGTTGATCTGTTCCACAGTTCTTCTGGTCTCGATTTCGTTGAGTTCTGCTTGAATCTTTATTAACTCTCTTCTTCTGCTGGGTGTAGGATCTATTTGCTGTTTTTTCTCTAGCTCCTTTAGGTGTAAGGTTAGCTTTTGTATTTGAGTTCTTTCCAGTTTTTGAATGGATGCTTGTATTGCGATGTATTTCCCCCTTAGGACTGCTTTTGCTGCATCCCAAAGATTTTGGATGGTTGTATCTTCATTCTCATTAGTTTCCATGAATCTTTTTAATTCTTCCTTAATTTCCTGGTTGACCCTTTCATCTTTTAGCAGGATGGTCCTTAACCTCCACGTGTTTGAGGTCCTTCCAAACTTCTTGTTGTGATTTAGTTCTATAAAATGAAAATTTTAAATCTTGTTTTATCTCTTCAATCATTGAGCCACCTCCCACCCCAAAACACAAATTTAATGAAGGATTAAACTTCCCCAAGGAAGTTTATCTACTTTTAGGCTGTTCTGTGTTCAAAGTGTAGTTATAGAATTCCTGAGCTTGCCCCATCAAAGGATAAACTAATTTCCAACTTAATGGAAAGATTTGTGATGTCTTAACTGTTTCATGAAGCTAAAAATTTAGACCAAACTGATTTTAAATTTCATTTCCAGAGGAAGGTAGTTATAACTTAAGAATAGTTTTCAGATCTATATCCAGTTGTTAAAGGTATATGCTCAAAAACAGACATTTTATTTGTAGTTTTCTCAGTAGTGCTGGGAGGAACAATCACTCCATCATATGAAATCTTCCATGGTTTCTGCACTCAGACACTGATGCTCCAGGGAAAATTCCTATCTCATTCAACTAACCTGAAGAATAGGCACTAGTAAATTTTATTGTGACTTTATCCTATAATAATGTAAAAGTGATCGTGTAATTTGAAACTAATTCTGGCTTTTATAATCATATTTTCTTTAGCTCAACTTTAAACCAAGATAATAGTAAACAATTAGCTTTGTCTTATGGTAAGATATTACTAGGAATGTAGTGCCAGGAATTAAAATTTATTATCAAGAGAATACCTACAAGTATATGCTATTTGAATTATATTTTGACTTTATTTAAAAAGTTATTAGATATTGATGCTAATTACCCCTTGGAGAAATATCTAAAACCAATCTCACTTTAAAATAATTAAATGATTTCCAGTTGGACGATAATTAAATATTGTATGCAATTAATTTTTCTTTAAATTACAATCTGACAGATTGTGATAGCAAGTCATGCATAAACTATTTAAATACTATCAGAGTATGATATACCAAATGATGTCCCTTCCAAGATACACAGGAAATAAGGGTATAAATATATACTCTGGGGGCATGTGTTGAACTAGTAGAGTTTATTTAAATAGTTAGGTGGGAAGGAGGATCTATTACTAGAGAAGGTCAAAACTTGTTTGTGTTTTTTTCCCCTCTGCAAATTCTAACTTTGAGGTAGCATTTAAACAATAAAAACTTCAGCTCTATTACAGATGAAGATGAGGCAGCAGCTACACACAATACTATAGTGAAGGTAAAACTCTATTTTTCACTCCATTATTACTATTTTTACTCCAGTTGTGATTTGAGACATATTTGAATCTTGCCTTTGTCATTCATATATGAGTAACATTAGTCAAATTTTGAGAATGGAAAGAAACTTAATGTGAAAGTAGCTAAGATTTATATTCAATAAAGTTATGAAGTTTGGTTAAATCGACATATCACAAATCAGAATATTTCTTTGCACTTTTCCCTTACTCTAAAATCTAGCATTCTGAAATCTGGATTTGTGAAAACAAAACAAACAAAAAAGACAAAACAAATCTAGTGCTCCCTTGACATAATGATAAAAAACAAAGAAAAGAAAGAAACTTAATTTTCATTTTCTAAAAATTTAAAGTAATTTTACCTCTAAGGCTAACTCATAATTATTTTTGTAAATAAAATCAAAGAATAAAGAGCATCATAACAGATATGTAACAAATGTAATATTTATAAACATATAGTCAAGGAAGGGACCGAGTCTATACTAGCAGAATTTCAAAGTCTTCACAATCAAGATCACATTTATGCTGGCCTTTGAAATGTGAATAGTCTTAGCCACCAAAGGAGTTAAGAGAATTCCACATAGAGGAAAAACCCTGAGCAGAGTTATGGGAATACATGAGTGGACATACAACATTCGGTAAGTAAGACATAATGGATAACACTTGAGTTTGACAAGATACGCTGACAGGCAACAAAATAATGAAGCATACACTATTTGTATGACTTGTATACACTAATTTGATATAAATATTCAAAAATATTCAAAAGACCGTCCCAGAGGTAATTCAATGAGTCGGTGTTGCTTTATAGCCAGTTAGCTCACAACAGCACCAATCTTTTCATTCATACTTGCTCATTTAATGCATCTTTGGGAAATACAAACACAAATTATCATATGAGAAACAAGGGATTTTTTTTTCATTTGTTTTTATTGAAGTTCAATTTGCCAACATATAGTATAACACCCAGTGTTCATCCCATCAGGTGCCCTCCTCACTGCCGTCACCCAGTTACCCCAACCCCCACTCACCCCCCCTTCCACAACCCTTTGTTAGTTTCCCAGAGTTAGGAGTCTCTCATGGTTTGTCACCCTGCTAATTTTTCCCACTCAGGTCCCCTCCTTTCCCTTATAATCCTTTTCACTATCTCTTATGTTCCCTGTATGACTGAAACCATGTGATGATTGTCCTTCTCCAAATGACTTATTTCACTCAGCATAATACCCTCCAGTTCCATCCATGTCGAAGCAAATGGTGGGTATTTGTCCTTTCTGATGGCTGAGTAATAGTCCAGTGTCTATATTGACCACATTTTCTTTATCCATTCATCTGAAGGTGGACACACTGAGGCTCCTTCCACAGTTTGGGTATTGTGGACATTGCTGCCATAAACACTGGGGGGAGGGTGTTCCAGCGTTTCACTGCATCTGTATTTTTGGGGTAAATCCCCAGCAGTGCAATCGCTGAGTTATAGGGCAGATCAATTTTTAACTCTTTGAGGAACCTCCACACAGTTTTCCAGAGTGGCTGCACCAGTTCACATTCCCACCAACAGTGTAAGAGGGTTCCCCTTTCTCTGCATCCTCTCCAACATTTGTGGTTTCCTGCCTTGTTAATTTGCCCCGTTTTCACTGGTGTGAGGTGGGATCTCATTGTGGTTTTGATTTGTATTTCCCTGATGGCAAGTGATGAGGAGCATTTTCTCATGTGCTTGTTGGCCACGTCTATGTCTTCCTCTGTGAAATTTCCGTTCATGTCTTTTGCCCATTTTATGATTGGATTGTTTGTTTCTTTGCTGTTGATTTTAATAAGTTCTTTATAGATCTTGGATACTAGTCCTTTATCTGATACGTCATTTGCAAATATCTTCTCCCATTCTGTAGTTTGTCTTTTAGTTTTGTCGACTGTTTCCTTTGTTGTGCAGAAGCTTTTTATCCTGATTAAGTCCCAGTACTTCATTATTGCTTTTGTTTCCCTTGCCTTCATAGATGCATCTTGCAAGAAGTTACTGTGGCCGAGTTCAAGAAGGTTGTTGCCTGTGTTCTCCTCTAGGATTTTGATGGATTCTTGTATCACATTTAGATCTTTCATCTATTTTGAGTTTATCTTTGTGTCTGGTGTAAGAGAATGGCCTAGTTTCATTATTCTGCATGTGGCTGTCCAAGTTTCCCAGCACCATTTATTAAAGAGACTGTCCTTTTTCCAGTGGATAGTCTTTCCTCCTTTCTCAAATATTAGTTGGCCATAGAGTGGAAGGCCCATTTCTGGGTTTTCTAGTCTGTTCCCATTGATCTATGTGTCTGTTTTTGTGCCAGCACCACAATCTTGATCACAGCTTTGTAGTTCAACTTGAAAACTGGCATTATGATGCCCTTGGCTTTTGTTTTCTTACTCAGTATTCCCCTAGCTATTCTGGGTCTTTTCTTTTTATTTTATTTTATTTTATTTTATTTTATTTTATTTTATTTTATTTATTTATGATAGCCACACAGTGAGAGAGAGAGAGAGGCAGAGACATAGGCAGAGGGAGAAGCAGGCTCCATGCACCGGGAGCCCGACGTGGGATTCGATCCCGGGTCTCCAGGATCACGCCCTGGGCCAAAGGCAGGCGCTAAACCGCTGCGCCACCCAGGGATCCCTCTGGGTCTTTTCTGATTCCACACAAATCTTAAGATTATTTGTTCCAACTCTCTGAAGAAAGTCTATGGTATGTTGATAAGGATTTCAGTAAACATATACAGTGCCCTGGGTAACATTGACATTTTCACAATATTAATTCTTCTAATCCATGAGCATGGAATATTTTTCCATCTCTTTGTGTCTTCCTCAATTTCTTTCAGAAGTGTTCTATAGTTTTTAGGGTATAGATCCTTTACCTCTTTGGTTAGGTTTATTCCTAGGGATCTTATGCTTTGGGGTACAATTGTAAATGGGATTGACTCCTTAATTTCTCTTTCTTCAGTCTCATTGTCAGTGTATAGAAATGCTGATTTCTGGGCACTGATTTTGTATCCTGCCACATGGCTGAATTGCTGTATGAGTTCTAGCCATCTTGGGGTGGAGTCTTTTGGGTTTTCTATGTAGAGTATCATGTCATCTGCAAAGAGGGAGACTCTGACTTCTTCTTTGCCAATTTGAATGCCTTTTATTTCTTTTTGTTGCCTGATTGCTGAGGCTAGGACTTCTAGTACTCTGTTACATAGCAGTGGTGAGAGTGGTCATCCCTGTCTTGTTCCTGATCTTAGGGGAGAGGCTCTGAGTTTCTCCCCATTGAGAATGATATTTGCTGTAGGCTTTTCGTCGATGGCTTTTAAGATGTCGAGGAATGTTGCCTCTATCCCTACACTCTGAAGAGTTTTGATCAGGAATAGATGCTGTATTTTGTCAAATGGTTTCTCTGCATCTATTGAGAGGATCCTATGGTTCTTGTTTTTTTCTCTTGTTGATGTGATCTATCACATTGATTGCTTTAGGAGTGTTGAACCAACCTTGCATCCTGGGGATAAATCCCACTTGGTTATAGTGAATAATCCTCTTAATGTCCTGTTGGATCCTATTGGCTAGTATCTTCATGAGAATTTTTGCATCTGTGTTCATGAGGGATATCGGTCTATAATTCGCCTTTTTGATGGGGCCTTTTTCTGGGTTTGAAATCAAAGTGATGCTAGCCTCATAAAAAGAGTTTGAAAGTATTCCCTCTCTTTCTCTCCTTTGGATCAGCTTTAAGAAGAGGTATTATTTCTTCTTTAAATGTTTGTTAGAATTCCCCTGGGAAGCCATTTGGCCCTGGACTGTTGTGTCTTGGGAGGCTTTTGATGATTGCTTTAATATCTTCCCTGGTTATTGATCTGTTCAGGTTTTCTATTTCTTCCTGTTCCAGTTTGGTAATTTGTGGTTTTCCAGAAATGCATCCATTTCTTCAAGATTGCCTAATTTATTGGCATATATCTGTTAATAATACGTTTTTAGAATTGTTTTTATTTCCTTCTTATTGGTTGTGATCTCTCCTCTTTCATTCGTGAATTTATTAATTTGAGTCTTTTTTCTTTTTAATAAGGCTAGCTAGGGGTTTATCTATCTTATTTATTCTTTCAAAGAACCAACTCCTAGTTTTGTTGATCTATTCTACAGTTTTTCTGGTCTCTCTTTCATTGAGTTCTGTTTGTATATTTATTATCTCTCTTCCTCTGCTTGGTGTAGATTTTATTTGCAGTTCTTTCTCAAGTTTCTTTAGCTACAAGTTTAGCTTGTGAACTTGAGGTTTTTCCCAATATTTTGAGGGATGCTTGTATTGTGATGTATTTCCTCTTAGGACTGATTTTGCTGTATCCCAAAGATTTTGAATGGTTGTGTCTTCATTTTCATTAGTTTCCATGAATCTTTTTAATTCTTTTCTAATTTCCTGATTGACCCATTCTTCTTTTAGTAGGATATTCTTTAACCTCCATGTGTTTGAGTTTCTTCCAAATTTCTGCTTGAGATCGAGTTCTAGTTTCTAGTTTTTGTGGTCTGAAAATATGCAGGGAACAGTCTCAATCTTTTGGTATTAGTTGAGACCTGATTTGTGACCCAGTATGTGGTCTATTCTGAAGAAAGTTCCATGTGCACTTGAGAAGAATGTGTATTCAGTTACGTTCGGATGCAAAGTTCTGTATAAATCAGTGAAATCTATTTGGCTGTATGTATCATTTAAGGCCCTTGTTCCTTTTGTGATGTTGTGCTTAGAAAATCTGTCATTTGCAGAAAGTGCTATTTTGATGTCTCCTACTATTAGTTTATTGTTATCTAAGTATGTCTTCACTTTGGTTATTAATTGATTGATATACTTGGCAGGTCCCACATTAGGGGCAAAAATATTCATGATTGTTAGGTCTTCTTGTTGCATAGACCCTTTAAGTAGGATATAGTGTCCCTCTTCATCTCTTACTACTGTCTTTGGGATAAACTTTAATTTATCTAATATGAGGATTGCTAACCCAGCTTTCTTTTGAGGAACATTTGCACAGTAAATGGTTCTCCACCCTTCATTTTGAGGCTAGAAGTGCCCTTAGTTCTAAAATGAGTCTCTTGTAGATAGCATATAGATGGGTCTTTCTTTTTTATCTAGTCTGAAACCCTATCACTTTTGATGGGATCATAGCCCACTCATGTTCAGAGTAACTATTGAAAGATATGAATTTAGTGTCATCATAATGCCTATTCAGTCTCTGTTTTTGTGGATTGTTTCTTTGGGCTTCCTCTTTCCTTTACAGGGTTCCCCATAGTATTCTTGAAGAGCTGGTTTTGCAGTCACATATTCTTTCAGGTTTTGTCTATCCTGGAAGCTCTTTATCTTTCCTTCTATTCTGATTGAGAGCCTTGCTGGATAGAGTATTCTTGGCTGCATGTTCTTCTCATTTAGGACCCTGAATATATCCTGCCAGCCCTTTCTGGCCTGCCAGGTCTCTGTGGAGAGGTCTGCTGTTAATCTGATATTTCTCCCCATATAAGTTAAGAATTTCTTGTGTCATTCTGTTTTAAGAATTTTCTCTTTATCTTTGAGATTTGCAAGTTTCATTATTAAATATCTAGGTGTTGAATGGTTTTTATTGATTTTTGGGGGGTCCTCTCTATCTCCTGAATCTCAATGCCTGTTTCTTTCCCCAGATTTGGGAAGTCCTCAGCTATGATTTTTTTTTTTTTTCAAATATGCTTTGTGGTCTTTTCTCTCTCTCAGCCTCTTCTGGATTCCCAATTATAAGTAGATTCTTCCTTCTCAGGCTACCATTTATTTACCATAACCTCCCCTCATGGGTTTTTAATTGTTTTTCTTGTTTTTCCTCATATTCCTTCTTTACCATCAACTTGTCTTCTATGTCACTCACTCTCTCTTCCACCTCATTAACCCTAGCAGTTTGGACATCCAGTTTGGATTGCATCTTATTTAATCTATTTTTAATTTCGGCCTGAATAGATCTCAATTTTGCAATAACGAAGTCTCTAGAGTCCTTTATGCTCTTTTCCAGAGCCATCAGTAGCTTTTAATTGTACTTTGAATTGAGTGTCTGACATTGTATTGAAATCCTCATTCTGTAACTCTGTTGCAGAAAGTACTGTTTCCAGTTCTTTATCTTGTGGTGAGTTCTTCCTTCTAGTCATTCTGTCCCGTGCAGAGTGGTTGTATGAGTGGTCTGTGTAAAAAATATCAACTATGACCTATGTAAAGTACACCCGAGATTATTTTGAAAAGGTCAGGGACTAGGACATTAAAAAAAAAAAAAAAAAAGAACAGAACAGAACAAAATAAAACAAAAGAACCACTAAAGTGAAAAACAAATTTTAAAACAAAGTAGTTAAAATGAAAAGCCAAAAAAAAAAAAAACAAAGAAGAAAAAAGAAAACAAGAAGAAAAAAAGAGAGAAAAGAGGAAAAAGAAAAAAAAAAGGGAGGCTGGTGGTGGTGAGGAAGTGGTAGTGGAGAGAGAATGCAGTCTACCTGAGGGGACCTAGAGGGTGATCCTCTTGGTTCTGAGTGTATTAAGTTTGTATGTTAGAAGGTGCTCAGTCCCAAATTTATATAAACCAGCAATACTTATTTATATAAAGCCCCAACATTGACCACCAAAACATAAACGACATAAAAGAGGGGGGCAGAATGGAAAGGAGGAGAGAATATAATCTCACAGAATGAAACAACACAGTATTCCACTTGGTTCTGGGTGTATGTTGGTCGTTTTTAGGAGGTACTAACTTTCACCATTGAAAAATAAAATGAGGCAGAAAAAAACAAAAAGAAAAACCAAAAAAACATATTTTGTATATTTACCAAAATTAAATTGACTACATTGAAGGGAATCCAGAATTAAAAAATATATCTAAGACATGTAATTGTAGAAATATAAAAGTCAAAAATGAAAAAAAAAACTGAGAAATAAAAAGTTGGTAAATTATTGTAGTTAAGGTGGGAAAAGAGAAAAATATTGGAAATTTTTAGTGTGATATAAAAAGGAGTCATAATGGAAAAAGAAAAAAAGAAAAATTAAAAAATTAAAAACAAATAAATAAGGACCCTCTAGTTCTATATATTATTTTCCCTCAGTCCAGGAGCTTTCCAGCGCTTCTTGGTCAGGAACTTTCTCTTCCCCTGTCCTTCCAGCTGGTCTTCCAGGGGAGGGGCCTGCTGTGCTGATTCTCAGGTGTGTACCTGGGGGAGATGCCCCACTTCCCCCTGGGTGCCCTGCTCAGTGGGAGCTGTTTACCCCATGAGGCCTCTGTCCCTTGGTGGCCCCGCCCCTCCCAGGCACAGAGTGACACAAGGAGGAACAACACCAATGGCGGTGGCCAGTTCTCCAGCCCTGGAGTCAGCTCCCCCAGTAACCACCCGCAGCTCCCAGTCCGCTCCGGCCTAGTGCTCCCAGGGTGGCGGGGTGCTGATCTGCACAGCTTGAGGATGCCCAGCGAAATCAGGAGAGTCCTCGCTGTCCTGTGCCTTCCCTGCCCCTGCCTGTCCGGGGTTATGCAGGATCGTGGACTGTGTCCCCCAGCACCCTGGGATCCGGGGCCTGCACTACTGGAATCATGCTCCCCGGGTTGTGGCTCCCGAAGGCAGCAGGGTGAAGACCCTGCCCGGATCCCCTGCCTGACCAACCGGCTTCTCCCCAATCGCCCTGCCGGGCTCGCACTCCAGCCCTTTACTGAGATCAGCCGTGGTAAGATCAGCACTCTGCCCTGGGTGCCCCTCCTTTATTAGTGACCCCGGGAAACTGGGGGCTCCACTGCCCCTCCGGCAGTTCTGACTGATTTTCCTACTGAGCACTTTCCTACCAGGGAAAATTCTGGAGTGGATTTTTAAAGTTCCTGCATCTCCAGCGCTGGGCTTTCCTGCACCAGAGGCCTTAGCCCATCTCTCATGGTTCCTCTTCCCCACTTGATTCTTTTTTATTTTATTTTTTTCTGTCTTTCTACCTTGTTAGAAGTGAAAACCCTGCTCTCTGTAGCATTCCAGCTGTACTCTCTTTAAATCTCAGGCCAAATTCATATATGTTTGGGATGTTTTGAAAGTTATCTAGGTAAGTTTGTGGGGCCAGGTGTGTTGAGGACCCCTGCCCTTCTGCCATCTTGCCCCTCCCTTCTCCAACAGTCATTATTTTAAATAATTGAAATTTAAGATATCTGGTAGGAGTCCAGTGTGTTTCCTCACTTACTGCATTTGGATAAATAATCTGCAAACTTCACAAGTTTATGCCAGTGCAGACACTCAATGACATCTCATTTTAATAGCTGGATAGTGATTAGTAGATACCTAAAATGTATTGAGTGATATCAGTTTTTCTAATTTGATTTAAATGAAAACACTGAGTCATATTATAATGAAAGAGTAAAACACTCCTACTTAGTTAAAGGTAAAAATATTTTTATGGTAACCTTTCTTAATGAATGTGTTATTTTTCAAAATTCTCGAAAGAGGGGACACCAGAGTAAAAGAAAGCAAAACAGATCTAGGGAAAGTGGTGGACTCATTTTTAGTGGTATTTATTAGAAAAACAATACATTTTCACTTAAGCAGAACAGTTTATGTGCAGTTTTGCTTATAGACAAATACTCAGTATGTGTCTTAAATGTCTAAGATTTTATACAATTGAGCTGCCTATTTTCCAAACTCATTATTGATCTAAACTATTACCTCTTCCTCTTTCCCTAGTCTAACAAATCTAGTCCACCTTGAGTCTCTTGTCCTTATTGAAGCAATAACTCTAGATAATACATTTCTAGTGCTGTCAGAAATAGCTGGCCTGCCAAGAAAAAATACAACAGGGAGTAGAAGATAGAAGTAAAGTGGTCTTTTTATTTACTTATTTTTGCTTGATAGTTTGTTTTACATTTATTTTTTTGTTTTGTTTTTCTTATAATTCACCAATATGTCAATATTCTTCAGGGCTCTGAAGATGAACACAAAAATATTATATTTTAATTAAATGTGTGCAATTGAGATTTCAAAATAGATACTAAAGAAAAGCACTTTGAATGAGTAGAATCATCTGCTAACAATTCCCTATTCTATCCTTAGATTACAATCATTATTACAATGTGTTTATTTTATTGCTGTAGTTTTCTTTTCGAAATTTCAAGGTTCTGAAACCTTATTTCATTTTTCTTATGTCTGGATGAATATTGACAGTAAGTTGTACATATATGGTGATTAATGTTATCCAACTATTTCCATCCTAATATTAATGATAAGAATATAAAATACTTCTGTTCCAATATTCCCCAAAACACTAGACAAGTGATCTTACTAGGGAGATATAAGAATTGACAGCAATAAATATTTACATAGTTTAGTATGGGACTAAAAGTCCTTTTAAAAATATGTGTGTAAATGCACTTCCTTCAGCTGAAGGTATGAATGTCTTCTGGATGATATCACTAACATCTTAGTATTGGCCATTTCATTTTCAGGTTCTCTGGGAATCACAGAGAGCTCCATACCCTGTGGCAAATCATCAACAGTAAGGTTGGTTCCTTTGGCCATTTTAAAATACTCTGTCCAGGGGTTCCCTGGGTGGCTCAGAGGTTTAGCGCTTGCCTTTGGCCCAGGACTTGTTCCCGGAGTCCTGGGATTGAGTCCCACATTAGGCTCCCTGCTTGGATCCTGCTTCTCCCTCTGCCTGTGTCTTTGCCTCTCTCTCTCTCTCTCATGAGTCAATAAATAAATAAATAAATAAATAAATAAATAAATAAATAAATCTTAAAAAAAATAAAATACTTTAACACCTTATAGTCAAGGGGAAATCTCAAAGTAAATGAGGGTCTTTTTGGACATGTGATTATAACAGTTTTCAATCTGTTTCCACCTATTGGAGATTACTTTGATTTTTTTTTCATGCTAGCCAGTGTGACTCCTGCCCCTCACTCCGTTATAGCCTTATAATAGGAATTACGTTTATATTTGTCGTGTATATCCATTGTTCATTTTTGAACATTGACTAAGTAACCATACTTTCTTTCACTCCTGGACAGCTGTTCTTTTCTGTATCACACACTTTGCCTAGTCTTTCAAAAACTGGCTTAAGCATTTTTTTTCCCCCTGTGAAATCCATGGAATTAAGTATGGTTTCTTGATATGTTGGCTAGCATCATACATATTCCTCTAATGTAGCAGATATAGCAATTAGAAAACCTTTTATTTTTTTTCTTTTTAAAAACAATTTTGGAGGTGTAATTAAATGTGATATGCTATCCTTATTTAAGGTGTGCAATGTGATATGGTTTTATACACACACTCATAAAACTATTTCCACAATTAAGATAATGAGCATATACATCATCTCAAATATTTTTCTTTGCCCTTTGGTAACAGTTTCCTTCTGCTCATCCTGCCCACCTTCCATCATCCCCAAACAAAACTCAATCTGCTTTCTATTTCTATAAAACTAAATAGAATCAGACAGTATGTTTTCTCTTTTTGTTTTGCTTCTCTCCCTTAGGACAATTATTTTGACATTCACTGGTAGTGTTTTTTTGTTTTTTTTTTTTGTACCAATAATTTCTTTCTTCAAATAGCTAGACAGTACTCCTTCATGTGGTTGTGCTACATGTGCTTATCCATTCAATTGCTGATGGATATTTGGGTTGTTTCTAGTGTGGGGCTACTAAAATAAAGCAGCTTTACAAATTTTGTGCAACTGCTTTCATGGAGACGTGTGAATCTTGGGCAAATACCTAGGGCTGAATGGCTGGATCTTACGGTAGATCCATGCGTAACTTTTAAGACTTTATTTATATGGAAGAGAGAAAAGAGAGAGAGAACAAGCAGGGTTAAGAGCAGAGGGAGAGGAAGAGGGAGAAGCAGCCTTCTCGCTGAGCAGGGAGCTCAACGTGGGGTTCCGTCCCAGGACCCTGAGATCATGACCTTAGCTGCAGGCAGATGCTTAACCAACTGAACCACCCAGGCACCCTGATCTATGTATAACTTTTTATGGAACTGCCAATACATTTTCCAAAATGATTTTACCAGTTAGCATTTCCACCAGGAGACTATAAGCATTCCCATACCTCTCTAGCCTCAATATTCTTTGCAGTTTCTTCTTTGATTTCTTTTTTTGGCCCAGAGTCTATTTAGAAGTATGCTATTTAGTTTTCTCATGTTAAAATCTTTCAGAGTTAATCTGTTGTGAACTTTGAATTTAATTCCGTTGTGATCAGAAAACATACTTTTTATGACTTGAACTCCTTTAAATACATCGAATGTTGTATTGTCCAAAATATGTTTTAACTTGGTAAATTCTTTGTGTGCACTTGAACTGAATATGTAATCTACTGTTCTGAGGTTGACTAATTTATAAATATCAATTAGTTCAAATCGATTATGAATTTCAATTCTTTAATATACAGGTAGTCCTCACTTTGTACAGTAGAATGGGATCATAAAAATAACAAAGGCAAGCTTAATTTTCTGAAATGATGAAACCAGCCTTAATTCAACAAAAATGTTCATATTGTAATAACCATTTTCTTTGAGTGTGGCAACTACCTTCAACAGTTCCATCTGACTGCTAGCCTAACCAATTAGGTGACATTTGCAGCTACACTGAAATTAAGTTTGTCAGAGACTATTCACTTATTGAAGATCAAATGCTAACTATACTAGATTTTCTTGTTTTGGAGTGTATGTGGAATTGTCTTTCTATTTAATAAACCTTGATTCCTTTCCCTAAGCTTGCTTCATATCCTCTGGTGAAGTAATCTATGGTGGTCAATAAATTTAGATGAATTGGTTGGAGTTTCTAATATTAAGGTTTTCTATTATTCTTATATTTTTCTATTGATGCTTAATCTCAATTCTGTGCATCTCTTGACATGTATTCTGCTAATTCTGAATCACACCGACTCTCCAGAATTCTTGCTATCTATTCTTGTGTTCAAATACTTTAAAATCAAATTGTTTTGCACTTGCAAGATTGGCATATAATATTTCTACTGAAATATTATACTAAAATATTATATCTATATCTGTCTATCTAGATATGTATATACTCAGTCAATTAAAAAATGAAAAATAATACCAAAAATTCAAGCTAATTATTCCAAATGAGATTTTTTTCAACATATGTAAATTCAAATTCCTGATTTCCCAATATTTAGGTGTTATTTCTGTTAAAGATTTAAAACAGCCAAAACAAAACCAATGTACTGTTGGAGCAGTAATTTAAAAAATTCAAGGCGCACACACCAAAAAGTTTACAAACTGGGAGTTCTCAAACTGAAACATGAGCTGAAGTGCAGATGTAATATTGTTATAAGGCAGCTTAGATAATTAGAAAGCAGTGCAGGTTTTTCTTTATAGTGATTGATTACAATATTACAATTTTACAATTTCTGTCTTGGGAAACAATTCAAGTTTTGTTTATAATTTTCAGAGGCACAAGTAAGACAAGATCTAGCTCAGGTTAGCCTTGAAAAACAAGCTGAATTAAGCTGTCTGTTCAGAGAACTTCAAGTCTTGCCTCAATCTGTCCTTGATTTTAACAATTTCTTTTTAGATAGGTGTTTGTTATTCTTCTGTATATAGAGACTGAATTGGGTGTAGCAGCAGTGCAGAGATATTTATTTTACCTCTAGGTTTACGGCATGAACATTTATAAGATGCTGTTAATATCCCATTAACAGCATAGGTACTAATAATTACATTTGGAAGAATTCAGAAGTATAATAGCTTTAGCCAAGAATTTACCCATTTTCTCAATTTATTTATTTTTTACAAGAGCAACTGATACAAGAAAAAAAATAACTGGTTTATGTTTTACTTCCCATTTTTCCTGTTCACACAGAAACATGCAAAAAAATGAAACTTAGAAAAGAATAATTACAATTGAGAATTTTTTTCTTTCCTCCTCCTCCTCCTCCTCCTCCTCCTTCTTCAGTAATCTATACACCCAACATGGGGCTTGAGCCAATGACCCTAAGATCAAAAGTTCCATGCTCTACTGACCTAGCCAGCGAGCTGTCCTAAATGAAATTTTTTAAAAAAACTAAATCAGTGCTAAAGAATTCTGAAATAAGGATGCCTGGGTGGCTCAGCGGTTGAGCGTCTGCCCTTAGCTGAGGTCTTGATCCCGCAATCCCAGGATCGAGTCCCACAGCAGGCTCCATGCAGGGAGCCTTCTCCCTCTGCCTCTGTCTCTGCCTCTGTCTTTCATGAATACATAAAAAAAGTCTTTTAGAAGACTTTTAAAAAGTCTTTAAAAAAAAGAATTCTGAAATACCTAGAAAAGGATAAAAGTAGTTCTACAAGTTTAAAAATACATTATTTAATTCATTGCACATTACTAATACTACTCTTAAGTAAAATCCTGTGTCCTAACACTATGCCAAGAAAAATTAAATTAGGTGATTAAAATAATATGCTACCAGAAGGAAAAGGAAACAGTATTATCCCCAAATAAACATTGAACATTGATAATATATTTGTGGCTATCAACTATTAGCACTAAAATCATTATTTGGTTATTTAAAGCTCAGAAAATTATAATATTGGTGAGGATGACAGTGTTGATAATGATAATAATCATAATAACAATGAAAACAATAAAAACTCTATGAAACTATTTACAAATATTTTAAAATATTTTCTCATTTTACAAGTCAAAGTTCATATGGCTAGTATTGATTGAGTACTGCTTACATGGATAATTACATTTATAAGACAAAATTCTCCCTGAGGATTCAAGATAGCAAGTCTCAAAACAGGTTCTTTTGAAAATAGCAGTTTGCAACCTCACTGGGAATAGCTTCTGTTGTGAAACTTCAGGGTGATGCTAAGAAGGAGTGTGCTTCTCACCATTCTCCACTTGTTTTCCAAGGAGAATGCAGATGCTTATTTGCAAGGTTGATATTGATTGCTAAAGAGGTAATATATAGTCTGTCTGGTCAAATCCTTCCATTTCAGATCACACCAGACTCCAATTCTAAAAGTGCTTTTTATGTATCAAATACAGTCTGTCTCCTCAATAATTACATCACATCCAACTGAATACAGACGTCATTATTCTTATTGAATTAAGCACCTGCTTTCTCAAAAGTCTAGGTTACAATGTTATGCCTGCCTGAGTGAATAAGTAAAAGGAAATTTAAATTTTGTGCGATTTTGTTTTTACTAACTCAGAGCACACTTTTCTTGTATGCTTACCAAATTTAATAAATAAACTGTTCCAAAATGTTCCAATTCTCTTCTTTATTCCCTCTCCCAATTTCATTCTTTTTTCTCCTTGTAGATTGTCTTATTAAATCAGGATATCAAGAAATTATAAATCTCAACCATCTGCCAGTCTAATATCAGCTTTCTGGTACATACAATTGGAGTTAATAAAATATAAAGCTGTTTAATTTTATTCTGATGAATTTACATTGAAGTCAAATGCTGAGATATATAGTGGTATTCTCAGTGATCAGCTATTTGGAACATAGGGTTCTCTGGATTTCATGTCTGGTTAGATTCAGTACACATTGAATTTTGATAACTATCTTCTCAGCTGTCAGATTGCTTAGAAATGTGAAATTTCAAGGAAATATTTGTTTTAATATTTACAGACCCAAAAGATAATTTTTCTGAGGTCTTTACATGTCTAGGTCAACAATGCTCAATAGAAATATAATTCATGCCACATACATAACTTTAAATTTTCTAGTAATAACATTTAAAAAGTAAATTAAATTTTAAGTTAATGTTACAATACATATTGTTGAGCTGAATATGTACAAAGTTTTGTCATTCCAACATGGGATTAATTTTTAAAAGTTATTGAGATATTTTATCTTTCTTTCCTCATGTTACATATTTTTGTCTTTGAAACACGGCTTGTGCTTACACTTAACCTCATATCTAAATTCATACATTAATTTTCAATGATTAAAATGAAATATAATTCTGCCAAAATAATAAAGTTGTGTAAGTGTATATTTCTTTGCTTTATAAATTTAAACTTTAAATTAAATATTGGAATTTTCCATTGCACTACCCTCATTTCAGATGCTCAGTGGTTTGGTACACATGTGGTTTGTGGCTTCTGTATTGGATGGCACTGATGTCGGTGATTGAGCTGTATCCCTAAGGTCCTCAGAAATCTGGATGGGATCTGCTTCACAAGCATGGTTCATGAATGTGCAGTCTCACAGGATTCTCCCTTTAATATCACCTCTACTTAGCTCAAGGCCCAGCTGTCCCTGCTCTGAAATCCATAACCAGAATCACATGCTCTGAATTTTCATTTTTCACTGGGTTCTGCAAATTAGATACTTTGTCCGATCCCCAGCATGTGTCTGATGACCTTGTACTTCAAACAGCAATTAAATCTAACCATCTACTCCATAAAAATGGCATGTAATTTTTACGTGAAAAGTACTTCAACAAAGACCCCGTTCAGTTTTCTGGCAAATAGAATTAAGAAGCATAAGTTCCAAAGTGGTTGGCCTATAATGGTGATGCTTTTATTTTATTTTATTTTATTTTATTTTATTTTATTTTATTATTTTATTTTATTTTATTTATTATTTTTAGAGTAGTTTAACATGTAAAGGAAGAATAATCTTTGAGGGAGACTTCTGTGTTTAGGGAAAGAGAAACCTCAAAGAAATTTACTTCAATAAGAGTCCAAACACCATTCTCTCTCTGTCTCTTATTGTTTTAAGCAACTTCTTTTAAAACAGTATGACTAGCTACAAGAAGTTTGTCATTCTATTTTTTGTCTTCTTGGATTGCTTTTCTTTCTGTGAATACTTGAATAAACTTCTGGATCATTATCTGAAATAGCTTTCTAATAAAATTTTCTTGTTAATCTTTATGATTATTGATACCATTATCAACTTTTTCAAGTTTAGTTATTATTCTTTACTTCTTGTAAAATTCTGTCAGTGGAAGTTAAATGTTCCTTGGAGCAATTGGAAAGTTTTTTGTTTTTGTTTTTGTTTTTGTTTACTTTCACATTTTACATCTCTGTCAAGGTTATTGATTCATGTGTTAATCTAAGGATTTTCCCTATGTGGGCTTTTATCTTATGGCATCTTCAGTCATTAGAATTTCTCAATATGCTTAGCTACCACGGGAAATCTCTGATGCAAAATCAAGTCTCTATATATCTACATATGTCTTTCTCTCCATATATGAATATGTATTCTTGAAATACTTCCTTTATTAGATTTAATACAAGAGCAGTGGAGGGATATGTTTTTTTAATTAGCCAAGTGTCATTATCATTCTTTTGCTTATATAGTAACAAGTGAAATTCAACAAAAATAATAAAGTTGTGTGACAAAAAAAATTGAATGTGCTAAAAAAAATCTATTAAAATCTATATTTGGAAATAAATTAACTAAATGACCTAATTATCACATAATCCTTCTACCATAATCCTTCCACCATTTTAAAATTTATAACATTTTTTAATTCCTTGATTAATTATGCCTTGGTTAGTTAGATATTATAAAATTTGCTAATGGGAAGAAGATATAGCTTATATTGGCATAAACATGTATGTTAGAACCTAGGATAGTAATAATGCAATTTAGACTCCATAAATAGAGAAAAATGATAAATCTTTGATTGAACCATTTTTATTTGTACAATATGGCATAGAATGCTGAAAGACTGGAAGGAAAAGGAACACTATAATAAGAAATGTGATTTAAAATCTTTCATGCATCATGAATTATTTAAAGTTTATGTACATATTTCTGTTTCTTTACAGCAAGCCTCTGTTGTAAGAATTATTGTATTCTAACTTTACAGACTATTACCATTAATAATGTCAAAATTAAGTAACTAATTTTCACAGAAAATCAGAGTTGCCATTTGATGCTAAATATGTTTCAGAATTCAGAATTTTGTTTTTTTAAAAGGTAGTACTGTGCATATTTGCATTGCCAATGATATATGAGATAGTATCTTATAATAAAATACATTGTTAGTTCTGGAGCAAAATATGATATTATTACTCATGTAGTAATATAACGAATGTAAGTCATATCTTTTCATATTCACTTTGTTATCAAATCAATTTTGGAAACAGATTAAAAATAATTTCTTTCTTTGTTTTAAAATATTTCTCTTGCATTTTTAAATGCAATTAGTGACTGTGGATCTGTACCAACTGTACTATAACAAAATATAAATTTTAGTGCTATAGCAGATTAAATTATGAAAGTTAGTTAGGGCAGTTATCACATACAGAATACCGTAAATATTTGCTCTTTACTTAGTAGCATGTTTTATAATTGTAAATAAATTGTATGTCAACACTTCTATCTAATTAGTAGACATGGAATCATACAGAATGATTATGTTAAATTTGGGGTTTAGGGTATGAACTAAGATTAAGCAAACTGATTCAGATTTCTTGCCTAAAACACTAACAGAGGAGCTCCTGGGTCAGAGTGGTTCCATAGATCCTGACAGCCTGAATCCAAGGACAGCAGAACACGAACAATGGAAATTGGCAGCCAGAAACAGTAAGATGGTCTAATAGGCCATGCTGGACATAAACATTATGTGATAAGTTTTATCACATAAATGGCATTCGTTTAATTATATGTGTCTTTGCAAATAGAATGGGTTAAGTATATTCTTAGAGATAGTGTATTTATTTCTCTATTTGGTATTAATGTTCTACAGCATCATGAGTTATACACCAAATAGCATGAGATCTCTAAACATTTGAAAATATATTGAGCTAAATATTAATAATAATGTAAATCCAAAGTTGATATTGTTTATTTACAATCAGATTCCTGAAAAGTCAAAAAGAGGTACAATCCAGGAAGTAGGCAATTTTCATACCGCTAGTTGAGTATTTCTTTTGAGCATTTTAACATTACAAATAAAAATGCCAAAGATTCTGATAGTATGATCTTTAAATTATTTACCCAAGAGAAATATATCTTTAAAAAATTATACTCCTCCCTCTCATTCAGTATGAAAAAAATATAAGACCAGGTGATTCCTTAAAGATAGGATATTGGTAAATATATGACACAACCATACCAGTGCATATGCCAATGTAATTAGCAGTTTTAAAGGATGTAGTTGACAGATAATTTCCAAAATGAACTTTCTTTAGGAAGAAAAAGAAAAAAAAATATCTGTGCATAAATCATATAATATCCAGTGCTGGAAAAAAAAATGATTAGCAACATGAATAAAAGGATTTTGATTACATTATCTCAGGCTATTTACAAAAATCAATTACAGTCATATGAATCTTTAGATTAAAAGATAGTAGATTAAGAATTTAAAAAATATTTCTAAAAAAAGTTTTTTTTTAAAACACATTTTGGTACTGGATAAAATGAAGAGGCTTAAACTTGACTATATATGTTATACATGTATACCTGTATAGATAATGAGTCAGTGTATCAATATCAAGTGTTATATATTTTATACACATTCAGACATATAAATTTACACATAAATACATGAAGTATATCAGAGAGTTTAATTATGTCTATTTCAGACTAACCAATGTATACAAATAATACAACAGATACCCATGTAACCACTGTCTGAGTTACTAAATCAACCATACGTAAAATGAATCAATTCAAACTTGTACCTTCCTCATGATGAATTACTTAGGTAAGGAAATAAATGTGGTTTACCAGATAGATAACCTTATAAATATTTTTTTAATAAAAAATTTATTTTTTATTGGTGTTTAATTTGCCAACATACAGAATAACACCCAGGGCTCATCCCGTCAAGTGCCCCCTCAGTGCCCGTCACCCATTCACCACCACCCCCCGCCCTCCTCCCCTTCCACCACCCCTAGTTCGATTCCCAGAGTTAGGAGTCTTCATGTTGTGTTTCCCTTTCTGATATTTCCTACCCATTTCTTCTCCCTTCCCTTCTATTCCCTTTCACTATTATATTCCCCAAAAGAATGAGAACATATAATGTTTGTCCTTCTCCGATTGACTTACTTCACTCAGCATAATACCTTCAAGGTCCATCCACATTGAAGCAAATGGTGGGTATTTGTCATTTCTAATGGCTGAGGAATATTCCATTGTATACATAAACCACATCTTCTTTATCCATTCATCTTTCGATGGACACCGAGGTTCCTTCCACAGTTTAGCTATTGTGGCCATTGCTGCTAGAAACATCGGGGTGCAGGTGTCCTGGCATTTCATTGCATCTGCATCTTTGGGGTAAATCCCCAACAGTGCAATTGCTGGGTCGTAGGGCAGGTCTATTTTTAACTCTTTGAGGAACCTCCACACAGTTTTCCAGAGTGGCTGCACCAGTTCACATTCCCACCAACAGTGTAAGAGGGTTCCCTTTTCTCCACATCCTCTCCAACATTTGTGGTTTCCTGCCTTGTTAATTTGCCCCATTCTCACTGGTGTGAGGTGGGATCTCATTGTGGTTTTGATTTGTATTTCCCTGATGGCAAGTGATGCAGAGCATTTTCTCATGTGCATGTTGGCCATGTCTATGTCTTCCTCTGTGAGATTTCTGTTCATATCTTCTGCCCATTTCATGATTGGATTGTTTGTTTCTTTGGTGTTGAGTTTAATAAGTTTTTTATAGATCTGGGAAACTAGCCTTTTATCTGATACGTCATTTGCACATATCTTCTCCCATTCTGTAGGTTGTCTTTGAGTTTTGTTGACTGTATCCTTTGCTGTGCAAAAGCTTCTATCTTGATGAAGTCCCAATAGTTCATTTTTGCTTTTGTTTCTTTTGCCTTCATGGATGTATCTTGCAAGAAGTTACTGTGGCTGAGTTCAGAAAGGGTGTTGCCTGTGTTCTCCTCTAGGATTTTGATGGAATCTTGTCTCACATTGAGATCTTTCATCCATTTTGAGTTTATCTTTGTGTCTGGTGCAAGAGAGTGGTCTAGTTTCATTCTTCTGCATGTGGATGTCCCATTTTCCCAGCACCATTTATTGAAGAGACTGTCTTTCTTCCAGTGGAGAGTCTGTCCTCGTTTATCGAAGATTAGTTGATCATAAAGTTGAGGGTCCACTTCTGGGTTCTCTATTCTGTTCCACTGATCTCTGTGTCCGTTTGTGTGCCAGTACCACACTGTCTTGATGACCACAGCTTTGTAGTACAACCTGAAATCTGGCATTGTGGTGCCCCCAGATATGGTTTTCTTTTCTAAAATTCCCCTGGCTATTCGGGGTCTTTTCTGATTCCACACAAATCTTAAAAAAATTTGTTCTAACTCTCTGATGAAAGTCCATGGTATTTTGATAGGGATTGCATTAAATGTGTAAATTGCTCTGGGTAACATTGACATCTTCACAATATTAATTCTTCCAATCCATGAGCATGGAATATTTTTCCATCTCTTTGCATCTTCCTTATTTCTTTTAGAAGTGTTCTATAGTTTTTAGGGTGTAGATCCTTTACCTCTTTGGTTTATTCCTAGGGATCTTATGCTTTTGGGTGCAATTGTAAATGGGATTGACTCCTTAATTTCTCTTTATCCAGTCTCATTGTTAGTGTATAAAAATGCCACTGATTTCTGGGCATTGATATTGTATCCTGCCACACTGCCAAATTGCTGTATGAGTTCTAGCAATCTTAGGGTGGAGTCTTTTGTGTTTTCTATGTAGAGTATCATGTCATCAGCGAAGAGAGAGAGTTTGACTTCTTCTTTGCCAATTTGAATGCCTTTAATATCTTTTTGTCTGATTGCTGAGGCTAGGACTTCCAGTATTATGTTGAATAGCAGTGGTGAGAGTGGACATCCCTGTCTTGTTCCTGATCTTAGGGGAAAGGCTCCCAGTGCTTCCCCATTGAGAATGATATTTGCTGTGGGCTTTTCATAGATGGCTTTCAAGATGTTGAGGAATGTTCCCTCTATCCCTACACTCTGAAGAGTTTTGATCAGGAATGGATGCTGTATTTTGTCAAATGCTTTCTCTGCATCTATTGAGAGGATCCTATGGTTCTTGTTTTTTCTCTTGCTGATGTGATGAATCACACTGATTGTTTTACGAGTGTTGAACCAGCCTTGTGTCCAAAGAATAAATCCTACTTGGTCATGGTGAATAATTTTTTTAATGTATTGTTTGATCCTATTGGCTAGTATCTTGTTGAGAATTTTTGCATCCATGTTCATCAGGGATATTGGCCTATAATTCTCCTTTTTGGTGGGTTCTTTGTCTGGTTTTGGAATTAAGGTGATGCTGGCCTCATAGAACGAATTTGGAAGTACTCCATCTCTCTCTATCTTTCCAAACAGTTTTAGTAGAATAGGTATGGTTTCTTCTTTAATCCTTTGATAGAATTCCCCTGGGAAGCCATCTCACCCTGGACTTTTGTGTCTTGGGTGGTTTTTGATGACTGCTTCAATTTCCTCCCTGGTTGTTGGCCTGTTAAGGTTTTCTATTTCTTCCTGTTCCAGTTTTGGTAGTTTGTGGCTTTCTAGAAATGCGTCCATTTCTTCTAGGTTGCCTAATTTCTTGGAGTATAGCTGTTCATAATATGTTTTTAAAATCATTTGTAATTGCTTGGTGTTGGTTGTGATCTCTCCTTTCTCATTCATGATTTTACTAATTTGAGTCTTCTCTCTCTTCTTTTTAATAAGGCTGGCTAATGGTTTATCTATCTTATTAATTCTTTCAAAGAACCAACTCCTGGTTTTGTTGATCTGTTCCACCGTTCTTCTGGTCTCGATTTTGTTGAGTTCTGCTCGAATCTTTATTAACTCTCTTCTTCTGCTGGGTTTAGGATCTATTTGCTGTTTTTTCTCTAGCTCCTTTAGGTGTAAGGTTAGCTTTTGTATTTGAGTTCTTTCCAGTTTTTGGATGGATGCTTGTATTGCGATGTATTTCCCCTTCAGGACTGCTTTTGCTGTATCCTAATGATTTTGAATGGTTGTATCTTCATTCTCTTCAGTTTCCATGAATCTTTTTTAATTCTTCCTTAATTTCCTGGTTGACCCTTTCATCTTTTAGCAGGATGGTCCTTAACCTCCATGTGTTTGAAGTCCTTCCAAACTTCTTGTTGTGATTTAGTTCTAATTTCAAGGCATTATGGTCTGAGAATATGCAGGGGATGATCCCAATCTTTAGGTATTGGTTAACAACTTATATGTGACCCAGTATGTGGTCTATTCTGAAGAAAGTTCCATGTGCACTTGAGAAGAATGTGTATTCAGTTGAGTTTGGATGTAAAGTTCTGTAGATATCTGTGAAATCCATCTGGTCCAGTGTATCATTTAAAGCTCTCGTTTCTTTGGAGATGTTGTGCTTAGAAGACCTATCAAGTGTAGAAAGCGCTAGATTGAAGTAACCAAGTATAAGTGTATTATTGTCTAAGTATGTCTTAACTTTGGTTATTAATTGATTGATATATTTGTCACCTCCCACATTCGGGGCATATATATTGAGTATTGTTATGTCCTCTTGTTGGATAGATCCTTTAAGTATGATATAGTGTCCCTCTTCATGTCTCACTACAGTCTTCGGGGTAAATTTTAGTTTATCTGATATAAGGATGCCTACCCCTGCTTTCTTTTGAGGACCATTTGAATGGTAAACGGTCCTCCAACCTTTATTTTTAGGCTGTACGTGTCCTTACATCTAAAATGAGTCTCTTGTAGACAGCAAATAGATGGGTCCTGCTTTTTTATCCAGTCTGAAACCCTGCACCTTTTGATGGGGTCATTAAGCCTGTTCACGTTCTAGTTACTACTGAAAGATATGAGTTTAGTGTCATCATGATATCTATTCAGTCCCTGTTTTTGTGGATTGTTCCACTGGACTTCTTCTTAAAGGGGAATTTTGAGAGTCCCCCTTAAAATTTCTTGAAAAGCTGGTTTGGTGCTCACATATTCTTTCAGTTCCTCCCTGTCTTGGAAGCTCTTTATCTCTCCTTCCATTCTGAATGAGAGCCTTGCTGGATAAAGTATTCTTGGTTGCATGTTTTTCTCATTGAGGACCCTGAATATATCCTGCAGCCTTTTTTTGGCCTGCCAGGTCTCTGTGGAGAGGTCTGCTGTTACCCTAATACTCCTCCCCATAAAAGTCAGGGATTTCTTGTCTCTTGCTGCTTTAGGGATCTTCTCTTTATCTTTGGAATTTGCAAGCTTAACTATTAGATGTGAGGTGTTGAAGTGTTTTTATTGATTTTCGGGGGGGAATCTCTCTATTTCCTGGATCTGAATGCCTGTTTCCCTCCCCAGATTAGGAAAGTTTTCAGCTATTATTTGTTCAAATGCATATTCTGGACCTCTGTCCCTTTCGGCGCCCTCGGGAACCCCAATTAAACGTAGATTTTTTCTTCCTCAGGCTGTCGTTTATTTCCCTTCATCTATCTTCATGGTCTTTTAATTGTTTGTCTCTTTTTCCCTCAGTTTCCCTCTTTGCCATCAACTTGTCTTCTATGTCACTCACTTGTTCTTCCACCTCATTCACCCTTGTTGTTAGGACTTCTAGTTTGGATTGCATCTCATTCCATTGATTTTTAATTTCTGCCTGATTAGATCTAAATTCTGCAGTCATGAAGTCTCTTGAGTCCTGTATACTTTTTCCTAGAGCCACCAGTAGCTGTATAATAGTGCTTCTGAATTGGCTTTCTGACATTGAATTGTAATCCAGATTTTGTAACTCTGTGGGAGAGAGGACTGTTTCTGATTCTTTCTTTTGATGTGAGGTTTTCCTTCTAGTCATTTTGCTCAGTGCAGAGTGGCCAAAAACAAGTTGTATTGGGAAAGGAGAAAAAGAGAGAAGAGAATGTAGGAAAGAAAAGAAAAGAAGGAAACAGAAAAAAGGAAGAAAAAAAGAAAAAAAGAGAAGAAAAAGAGAAAGAAAAAGAAAGGGAAAAAAGGGGGTTGGGGAAGCAAACAGAAATCAAAAAGAAAAAAAGGCCGGGGGGGGGGGGGTATCCTCTGATTCTGTATTCTGTAAGTCCCTTGACATCCCCTGGAACTTTCCAGTGCCTCTTGGTTAATAATTTGTTTTTTCCCATGTCCGTCTAGCTGGTGTCTGGGGGAGGGGCCTGCTGTGCTGATTTTCAGGTGTGAGCACTTGGGGGAGCTGCTGTGCCCCTGCCTGGTGCAGGGCTCAGTGGGGGTTGTTTACCCCGTGAGGCCCCAGGAGGAACAACCGCAGTGGCGGGGCCAGCTCTGCAGCCCGGGAGTCAGCTCCCGCAGTAGCTCCGGAGCTCTCCGTCTGCAGGGCCTGGAGGCTCCGGGGCGGGCCGCTGATCTGCTCAGCTGGGGCAGGAGCGTCCTCGCTGTCCTGGGCCTTCCCGGCCTCTGCCTGTCCCGGGGGAGGCCGGATCCTGGGCTGTGTCCCGGCGCCCTGTGCTCAGGAACCTGTGCTGTTGGATTCGCGCTCCCGCCCCGCAGCCCCCTCCGCGGAGCCTCGTCCTCTGCCTGAGCCCCCCGAGCTGCCCCCGCCCCGCAGCCCCCTCCGCGGAGCCGCCTCCGAGCCCCCCCAGCTGCTCCCGCCCCGCAGCCCCCTCCGCGGAGCCGCCCCTGAGCCCCCCCCACCCCCGAGCTGCCCCCGCCCCGCAGCCCCCTCCGCGGAGCCGCCCCCGAGCCCCCCGAGCTGCTCCCGCCCCGCAGCCCCCTCCGCGGAGCCTCCCCCGAGCCCCTCCGAGGTGCTCCCGCCCCGCAGCCCCCTCCGCGGAGCCGCCCCCGAGCCCCCCGAGCTGCTCCCGCCCCGCAGCCCCCTCCGCGGAGCCGCCCCCGAGCCCCCCGAGCTGCTCCCGCCCCGCAGCCCCCTCCGCGGAGCCGCCCCCGAGCCCCCAGAGCTGCTCCGGGTCCCCCGTGCGCGCTGCAGCCCTTAGGGAGCTCGGGGCGCTCTCCCGGGGCGCAGGTGCCTGTCAGTGTCCCCGGGAGCCCGAGGGCATCCCCGCCCTCCTGGGTCCTGCTCCACCTCCCTGCGAGCCCCTTTCCCCGGGGAGGTCGGTGCAGCTCCTGCGTCTCTGGGACGGGGCTCTCCTGTCCTGGGGACACTCGCCCCGGCCCCTCCCCCTTGGAGGCCTTTTGTGTCTTTCTTTTTCCCCGTCTTCCTACCTTGATAGAAGCGCGAACTCTTCTCACTGTAGCGTTCGTTCCAGCTGTTCTCTCTTTAAATCTCAGGCTGAATTCGTAGATATTCAGGGTGATTTGAAGGTTATCTGGGTACTTTGGCGGGGACAGGTGACTTGGGGACCCTACTCTTCCGCTGTCTTGCCCTTCTTCCTATAAATATTTTTAATTGCAATAGCTAAAACGAAGGTGTAGAAACAAAGTCCTGATTCAAGCTCAACCATGCATATTAGAAAATTGATATATGGCAAAAGAATTACAGACTGTTTTGAAATCTTTTTGTATGAATCACATGAGAAAGTGTTGGGAAAATTGATAATTGAGATGAACAAATGCATTTAAATCCCTTACCTCAAGCTATTCATTAAAATCAGTTACGGTCATATGAAATCTTTAGATTCAAAGGTAATAGAAAGACATTTTGACACTGTACAAAGTTAAGTAGCTTATACCAGACTGACTTGCTCACAAAAGAACAGTAATATTTGGGCAGAATGCATACAATAGAAAAGTATGATACAATGAAGACACTGAAGAAAAACCAAGGCATGAAAGGCTTGAGGGTTATAGTCAATAAAAGAATGGTGATGCATGGAATAAGCTCCAGTTTCACATGTATTTTTACTCTGACATCAGTTTTTCCCAAAATTCAGCAGAAAGAGATAGTAATTAAATTGGAAAGCAGCAATTATACTGGGCTAAGAGAACAGAAATAAGAGTTTGGGGAATTGTCAAGTAGCTAAAATTAAAATCCTGGAGAAGATTGAAATGCAGAGAAGTTCCACAAATGATGCATACAGACTCCTAAAAAGCTTAAACTTAGCATGTGCAAAGCAAGTTTCCATAAAACGTAGCAGAAAAATCCAGGCTAAAAGCTAAAAGAGTAGATTGATAATATCAGCATTTTGGAGGAGAAAGATGTTCATTTTCTAAAAAAGTGACAGAGACCTGGTAAGTACAGTTGACTTTCATTTGAAACTCCACAAGGATGATCCCTAGAAGTAATGGCCAGGCCCTAGAAGTGAGGAGTACATCCTAGAGATAAGTACCAAACAAAGGCTAAATCCAAATTTTAAACTTCTTTGGAGAAAGATAATTTCCTATTCTCTCTCTCTCTCTCTCTCATTCTTTTCTCTATCCCTCTTTAAATCCACAATATTCAATAACCAAGAAAAAAGTAGAATTTTTAAAGGACTGAGCATCTGAAAAGTAAGGAATTTAAAAAATTGACAACAAATGAAGCATTTTTACAAGTAATTTGAATATGGACATCTGATAGAGACATCAAATAGTTATAATCAACTGGAATAATAATTGAAGATTTTACTTTATTTCTTAATAATTGACAAAATAAGCAGACAAAAATAAATTCATTAAAAATGTACAAGATTTGAAAAAAGATTATTCAAATTAATCTAATTTATTTTTATAGCATACTATATCCAATAACTTTAGCTTTTGTATGTTTTCAGGGGCAGTTAGAACATTTACAGGACAATATACAGTGCCATAAAGCAATTAGCTAAAAATTCCAAGGACTGGAGCCCCTGGGTGGCTCAGTGGTTGAGCCTCTCTCAGCCTTTGACTCAGGTCTTAATCCCCAGGTCCGAGGATCGAATCCAGCATCGGGCTCTCCACAGGGAGCCTGCTTCTCCCTCTACCTGTGTCTCTGCTTCTCTCTGTGTGTTTCATGAATAAATAAATAAAATCTTTAAAAAATAAAGAAATAGATAAAAATTCCAAAGACCTAAAAAATGGAGTGTATATTGTTATGCTCTTATATGTAAAATTTAAATGGCATTAAAATAAGAAATAATTAATTAAAGAAAGTTATAAAATTTCCCAAATATTTGAAATTTACATCACAGGCTTCTACTAAACTACAATATATTAGAATACATTTTGAATTAAATAATAAAATATGTCATAAAAACATGGGATGCAGCTAAAACAATACTTAAAAGGACATTATAATTTCCAGTGGATATATTAGAATAGCAGAAAGATAGAAGAAAAAATGGAAAAAATAGGAAGAATTTAATTTAATAAATATCAAAAATTTTGCCAAAGCCAAAATTGGTGTTTTGAAAAGATTAACATATGGCAATATTAATTTTAAAAAGAAAACCTATACATATACATACATACATACATACACACACAGAGGAAAATATTTTAAAAATGTCTAATGCAGAGCATCTGGGTGGCTCAGTTGGTTAAACATCTGCCTTAGGCTCAGATCACAATCTCAGTGTCCTGGGATCCAGTCTTGTGTCAGGCTCCCTGCTCAATGTGGAGCTGCTTTTCCTTCTCCCTCTGCTATTGCCCTTGCTTGTGCTTGCACACACACACACTCTGTGTCAATAAATAAATAAAATCTTTAAAAAATAAAATGTCTAATGCATTGATAACCAAATGAGTTATAAATTTAAAAATGTGATTCCAATATTAGAATTAAAATATGAAAAACGAGGATGAAGGATAGGTAGTGATATTTTGAGTTAATTATTCTATCTTTCATTTTTCTGTAAAAACATGAATATATCGATGACATTTAGAATGTCTAAATGTGAAGTATAAAAATTAAAGAGATTAAATTTAATAAACAAAACTAATTTAAAATTTTGAAGCCAATAGAGGTATAAACAATGCAATGAAAGTATATGATTAATTCTAAATAAAGCAAATAAAAAAAGAAAATATATACAAAGGTCATGATAAAAAAGAAACTCTAAATGGACAAAACTCACTGATTAAAAGCCAGAGATTGTTAAATCTGATGTAACATCAGCTATATTTCAGCTGATTAATTTCAGACACAGAAAGTTAAATAGATTAATAATGAATAAATATCATTTGAGTATAAAAATTGAGATAATTATTTCAATTTTCTAGTTCCAATTTTCATTTTAAATCATTAAAAGTTCAAAATATGCATATATATTATAAAAATTTCTTCCATAATCTCTTAATTTGAACTCATTCCTATTCAATATGGCATTTGTAATTATCATGAATCCTTCTGACATTCATTATAGTAGCAGTAATTATCACAAAATTGTTTGCTATTTGTTATAATATGACTGATCCATAAAGAATTTATTTGACACATATGAGGGCATCATATGTACTTTCTCTGCATAGAATTGCAATTTAGCATCTGTGAAGTATTATTTAATGATAATGTAAAATGAACTATTGTGTTAAGAAATATGTATCTCCTACCACTTGAATAGGTTACAAGCTAACCAAAATACAAGATGCTGTTAGTTGGACAATCCCCTATTAATGACTCTTTGTATTATCTTTAGGAAGAAGAACAACAAAACCCTCAGATTTATGACAATAGCACAATCACAGCCGTAATATCTGTATAAGAATTTTAATGTGTTTATGTTCACAATTAACTTCATAATACTTTAGAAACTGATGTATAATAGTTTATTTCAAAATATATTCTAGGACAGCCCTGGTGGCTCAGCAGTTTAGTGCCTGCTTTCGGCCCAGGGTGTGATCCTGGAGACCCAGGATCGAGTCCCACGCTGGGCTCTCTGCATGGCGCCTGTTTCTCCCTCTGCCTGTGTCTTTGCCGCCCCCTCTCTGTGTCTGTCATGAATAAATAAATAAAATCTTATATATATATATATACACATATATATATACATATATATATATATATTCTAACTGCATCTAGGTTAATTTGAAACCTTGAAATATTTGAGCCAACTTTTACTTTTTGCATTGTTAGTATGTAGACTCATTAATATTTGTGAGGAAAGAGAAAATTTAAAGTTCTATGTGTGCATAAATCCATATAAACTTTGAATATCTCCACTTAATTTAGTCTCCTTATATTTGCATTGATAAATACTCTTAAGATCATTAACTTCAATTGTGCAATATTTTTCAAAAATTTTCTTTAAAATTTAAGTAAACCAGAGTCCTGGTTTCCTAATACTACCTATTACTATGTGCTCCAAAATTCCAAGGAAGATTAAACTTCTTTCCAGCCTTAATGCATTCTATATTATAACTAGTGATATGTATTTTTTCATACATGTAATTTTATATGAAGCTAATAAAAATATCCATCCGATAAAAATTTCATATTTATAAGTCCTGAATGTTTTTCTAATCATTTACTATCCTCATTCATGGCTTGCTCATTTTTTCTTTTTCTTTTTCTTTTTCTTTCTTTTTCTTTCTTTCTTTCTTTCTTTCTTTCTTTCTTTCTTTCTTTCTTCTTTCTTTCTTTCTTTCTCTTTCTTCTTTCTTTCTTTCTTTCTTTCTTTCTTTCTTTTCTTCTTTCTTCTTTCTTTTCTTTCCTTTTTTGTTTTTTTTAAGATTTATTTACTTATTTCAGAGAGAGGGAGAGGGTACCAGACATTGAGACAGAGAATCTTAAGCAGACTTCATGCTGAGCATGGTGCTCCACAAGGGCATATCTCACAACCCTGAGATCATGACTTTGAGATCATAATCTGAGCCAAACCAAGAGTTGGGAACTTAACTACTACACCTCCTAGGAACCCTACTTGTCATTTCTTTCTATGCAGTTAATTTATCCCTGGGTAAAATCCAACATTTGAGCAAAACTTAATATTACATGATCAAAATTCCAACTTGCCAAAACATTGCTCAAAGAAAGGTTTAGTGATTTTGTTTAACCTTACTGTGTTCATTTTCCTTTTCTGTAATATGTTAATATTTACAGTTCAGAATTTATGTTACAATTAAATTATAAATGTGATTTTACTATATATATCATATATATGATGCTTAGCACAAATCTGATATGAAGTAATAGCTAACAAAATGTTATCTATAAATAACCAATTATATCTCATTTTAAACATTAATTATTAGAATTCTAATAAAAAGTAAGCAGCAAAACAAGTACAAATTTAAATATTTTGTTGAAGGATATTACAGGTTAAGTATATTTATTAGGTTTCGTAATAGAAGTTTTAACTTTTTTATATGGTAACTCTCATTTTCCAGAATTCTGGAATCTGGAATTATTTCCCAAAATTACTTTGGGAAAAATTCCAATTCAGTATTCAGAAGTAATCCTTGAACATTATGGAAAAGAAATTGTAGATCAAGTTCTCTCAATTTTACTACTTGTGAAGGAAAAGATTAGAAATCAATTGGCTAAATTCCAGAACATTGGTTTGTTCATTAGTGGGTGGAGTCACGCTGTACTGAAGGTCACATCCCCCCTCTTCTACTTTGTTTTCCTTTGTAGTTAGCTGATAAATTTAGTCATTGTTCGTTTTCTGGCAAGCTGTTTATTTGCTATATCTTTTCCTGCACTCTACCTTCACGTGGTATTGATATTATTTTTAGTATTGCACACTGCTTCAAATTACAAATATTTCTTTACTAGGGTTTATTCTAATTTAACCAACAAAAATTTAGGAGTGCTATGCTTCCAGTAAACATTTAGTTCTCTTTCCTTTCATGATATTATCATTCTTAATACTTTAAAATCCTATAATCTCCTAGGCCAAAATTTATAGTAAACTACATTTGGCTTTGGAAACTGAAAACTGAGCAGTTTGTATATTAGCTTCAAACAGAAACAGACAACTTGGGTTAAATATGAATCATGTAAAGTGAAATGGCTCTGGTTTGCATCAATATCCAGAGTTCTAATTTAGTGCCTAGGGATAGGCTTCAGGAGATACTAAGTAGAGACCTATAATCTTCACTTTTAATAATGCAGGGATATATTTAAAAGCCCATCACAGCCAAAAAAATGAATTCACAAGAATGAGACACGGAGTCCTAAGGGAAATAAAAGCAGACATAGACCAGAGTTCAACCAAGCCACAGGGAGTTCAGGCAGGAATCTAGATACATTAAAAATATTAGAGCGCTAACTAGAAATTGATAGCAGAAATCCTATATGGAATGAGCAACAGAGTAGAAGTGAGTTGACATCACAAACACAGAGCTACCCTAGATATATGCAGGTGCACCAAATACAGGTGTGTGACAAGAATAATTCCTGACAAAACACACTCATGTATTTGAATCTGTGAATTTACTCATTATTTGGCTGAGCATGAAAATAGACATGAAGGACTACAGAAAAGCACAGCTGAAACCATAGGGCTAGGATTGTGCCAATTTCCATTACCTTTATTACCACAGTAAGTAGCCCGATACTCATTTCAAAACCACAAATAAATAAATTATAAGTAATTCCATGATAGTTAACTGTCAAAATACTCAATCCTTGAATTAACACGGGAATAGTTTAATGATTTTTTTTTCCTATTCTAGGACCAGAGAATCTATTCTTTCCTATTTTTTCATGTTTTATCACATGGCATTTGCACACAGTAGAAACTTTAAATATTGTGTTTATCTTATTTACTATTCTTATGTGAAGGATCACTTGCTTATTTAATGTATTGAAAGTGTGGACTTCCAACTTTGTTATTTAAAAGATGAATGGCTGTGCAAACCAAGCAGATATTTGCCTCTTCAATTTAATATTGGTGTTTCCTGTGTTTTCCTAATTGATTGAGTTCTTCCTATGCAAATATTTTTAAACATTCAGGTACTGAAACCTTTGAGTACTCAATGTCAATTACACTCTATTAAGAAAATAAAATTCTTATACTTACATGAATAATCCAGCAATGCTATAGGAAAAACTGCACTTTTATAAATTTGTTCATTTGTTTTTACAGCTGATGGTGATAGGAATAAAAGTATCTTAAGATTTTAAAATATTTTTGTTATAAAAACTTAAATTCAATTTTGAGATATACCATACTTTTTTTTCCCCCAGAGAGCTAGAAATGTAAAAGGATATTTGTTCAAACTTCTTGGACTTAGATGCATAGAATAATCTCAAAAGCAGAAGCAACATACAGCTTTGAAACATAAATTGAGTGTATTTGGTTTTTATAACTCTATTTCTGCAGTTACAGCTCACTCACAATAATCTCTTAAAGAGAGTGAAAGCATAATCCTCTGAGCAAATGGCTTTTTTCAGTGGATGACTTGTGTAGTCACATAGGTTTCCCTGTTTTAAAGGATCCTACACTTGATTTAATGTTCTGTGGTTGCCATCTTGCAATTCTTAATATATATACATACTTTTTAATATTCTATAAATATTATATATATATATATATATATATATATATATATATATATATATATTTAACAAGGGTATCTGCCTTTTTATTTTGTATTGATGCTGGTAAATTAATAACCATCCTGGATTTCAGGCATCTCTATAGTGGGCCTTAGTCATGAGCACTTTGGAGAATACTCCAATCGATTTAGATGAACATTTCTTTTTATGCAATACTTCCAGATACATAATTTTTAAAAGTGGTATGAGCATACAAGCATACCCCATGGAATCTTACTATATCAAAGGAAAGTAATACATTCCCTAAAAATATAATATAACACACATCTATAAATGCATGCAAGAGATGTTGGATTTGGCATCAATTGATCAGAAATTTTGAAAAGTTACTGAAAGATCAAAACATGTACAGAAATAAAGACCAGACCTCTAGCTTAGAACACATGATAAAGAAACAGCATAAAGAAACCAAATATTCTGTGGCTGGTGAGAATGAGCATTATCCCAGATACAGCAGCTTTGAGAATGTTTAGATCTGCTGAGGAAGCTTTCTTGACTTATAGCCTTAATGTTGCCTTTCTGCATGTTCATGCTTAAGGCCCATATTCTGTGGACTATTTCCTGCCCATTATTAAGCATAGCAAAATAATAGCACCGGCCCATTTCTGCCTCTTCCATTCCTTATGCAAGACTTCTCTAATAGATGACTTGGAATAAGGACTCCCCATCCACTTGGCTGAACCTTTCTTAGAACAGTGGCACAGCTTGATTCTTCTCCCCCAGCCTCCCTTCTCTCTCCTTCATTAGTGCTAGACTTTCATTGGGCTGTGTATCCTCACTCTGCCTTCTCCAATTCTTTCTTCTTTATCCTTCATTAGTATTTCTCCCAATAAATTTCTTAAAAGTCTATTTCTATGTTGGTAGATGTTCCTTTGAGGTACCTACCTATAACTCCAAGTGGTACAAGGAAGCCCCTCTATCCCAGAAGAAAATCCCAATCCCTTAAACTATTTGGCTATTATTATTTTTTTAAAAGGCTATTATTATTTTTTTTAAAGGCCAACATTCACATATATAAATTGACATATTACCAGGAATTATCACATATTTGAGGACAACTAACAAATAAGGAAAATTAAAATCTTCAACATTCATGTCCTAATAGTGGTAAAATAAAGCCTAGAATGAATGGATAGAATAAAATATATAGACTATGACCCCATGAGTAAATGCCAAAAAAAAAAAAAAAAAAAAAAAAGGAGAAAGAAAGGAAAATCTCAGAATTCCCCATAGAGAAAGATAAAAGACAGAAGACCGGGTTTTATATTGGCATTAAAATTGGCATTAGTATTCTGATTACAATGGAATGAAACTAGAAATCAGTAACAGCAGAAAACTGGAAAATTCACCACTATATGGAAATTAAATCACATACTCTTAAAAATGGGTCAAAGGACAATTATAAGAGGAATTAGAAAATATCTTGAGATGAATGAAATGAAAATAAAACACAAAAAAACATAGGATGCAGTAAAAGCAATGCCAAGAGGGATATTTATAACTTGTAAACATTAACATTAAAAAAAGAATAAAAATCTTGGGTGCCTGGGTGGCTCATTTGATTAAGCATCTGACTCTTGATTGAGTCTCACATCATCTCTGCACTGGATGTAGATTCTACTTAAAATTATCTCTCCCATTTCCCCTGCCTCTCCACCTCATCTCTCTCTCTTTAAAAATAATATTAATTAATAAAAATAAAATAAAGAAAAATCTCAAATCAATAATTTAACTAAGGACCCATAAAAGAAAACCAAATAAATACTAAAATAACAGAAGGAAAGAAATGATGATTAGAACACAGAGAAATAATTTGGACAGTAAAAGCATTACACAAAGTCAACAAAACCAATTTGATTCTTCAAAATGATCAACAAATTTAACAACCATTAGCTACATTAAATAACAGTATTAAAAGGGTGGGGGGAGAGAAGATACAAACTACTAAAATCAAGGTTGGAATCAGGGACATTAGTTCCTATTCTACAGAAATAAAATGGTATTATAAGAAAATACTGAGAACAATTATATGCTAACTAATTGAATATCTTAGATGCAAATTTCTAAAAACACCAAACCTACCAAAACTAAATGATGAAGAAATAGAAGACTAGAACATATCTATAATGATACAGGAAATGAATCAGTAATCACAAACCTCCCAAAAAAGAAGTCCTGAACAGGATGGTTTTAACAAGCATTTACAAAACCTATCTACAGATTCAATATTATCCTTAAGCAAATTTCAAATAATTTTTCATGGAAGTAGAAAAACGATCTTAAAATTTTGTATGGAACAATTAAAGAACCACATTGCAAAAACAATCTTGAGATAGAAGAACAAAACTAGAGGCATCACAATTCTTGAATATGTATATTTCAAAACATATTACAAAACTGCTATCTTTAAAATAGTGTGGCACTAGCATAAAGATAGATCTAGAGAACAGTGGAACAGAAAAGAAAGTACAAAAATAAACCTACTAATATATGCTCAACTGATCGTTGGTGAGGATACCAAGAATACACATGGAGAGAGAATAGTCTCTTCAACAAATGATGATGGGAAAACTGAATATCTAAATATAAATTGATGACATTGGACTTTTATCTTATATCATACACAAAAATCAGAATGGAATAAAGACTTTTTAAAATAAATTTATTTTTATTGGTGTTCAATTTACCAACATACAGAATAACACCCAGTGCTCATCCCGTCAAGTGCCCCCCTCAGTGCCCCGTCACCCATTTACCCACACCCCCCGCCCTCCTCCCCTTCCACCACCCCTAGTTCGTTTCCCAGAGTTAGGAGTCTTTATGTTCTGTCTCCCTTTCTGATATTTCCCACACATTTCTTCTCCCTTCCCCTATATTCCCTTTCACTATTATTTATATTCCCCAAATGAATGAGAACATACACGGTTTGTCCTTCTCCGATTGACTTACTTCACTCAGCATAATACCCTCCAGTTCCATCCACGTCGAAGCAAATGGTGGGTATTTGTCGTTTCTAATGGCTGAGGAATATTCCATTGTATACATAAACCACATCTTCTTTATCCATTCATCTTTCGATGGACACCGAGGCTCGTCCACGGTTTGGCTATTGTGGCCATTGCTGCTAGAAACATCGGGGTGCAGGTGTCCCGGCGTTTCATTGCATCTGAATCTTTGGGGTAAATGCCCAGCAGTGCTGTTGCTGGGTCGTAGGGCAGGTCTATTTTTAACTGTTTGAGGAACCTCCACACAGTTTTCCAGAGTGGCTGCACCAGTTCACATTCCCACCAACAGTGTAAGAGGGTTCCCTTTTCTCCGCATCCTCTCCAACATTTGTGGTTTCCGGCCTTGTTAATTTTCCCCATTCTCACTGGTGTGAGGTGGGATCTCATTGTGGTTTTGATTTGTATTTCCCTGATGGCAAGTGATGCAGAGCATTTTCTCATGTGCATGTTGGCCATGTCTATGTCTTCCTCTGTGAGATTTCTGTTCATGTCTTTTGCCCATTTCATGATTGGATTGTTTGTTTCTTTGGTGTTGAGTTTAATAAGTTTTTTATAGATCTGGGAAACTAGCCCTTTATCTGATATGTCATTTGCAAATATCTTCTCCCATTCTGTAGGTTGTCTTTGAGTTTTGTTGACTGTATCCTTTGCTGTGCAAAAGCTTCTTATCTTGATGAAGTCCCAGTAGTTCATTTTTGCTTTTGTTTCTTTTGCCTTCGTGGATGTATCTTGCAAGAAGTTACTGTGGCCGAGTTCAAAAAGGGTGTTGCCTGTGTTCTCCTCTAGGATTTTGATGGACTCTTGTCTCACATTGAGATCTTTCATCCATTTTGAGTTTATCTTTGTGTCTGGTGCAAGAGAGTGGTCTAGTTTCATTCTTCTGCATGTGGATGTCCAATTTTCCCAGCACCACTTATTGAAGAGACTGTCTTTCTTCCAATGGATAGTCTTTCCTCCTTTATCCAATATTAGTTGACCATAAAGTTCAGGGTCCATTCTGGGTTCTCTATTCTGTTCCATTGATCTATGTGTCTGTTTTTGTGCCACTACCACACTGTCTTGATGACCACAGCTTTGTAGTGCAACCTGAAATCTGGCATTGTGATGCCCCCAGATATAGTTTTCTTTTTTAAAATTCCCCTGGTTATTCAGGGTCTTTTCTGATTCCACACAAATCTTAAAATAATTTGTTCGGAATAAAGACTTAAATGAAGATCTGAAGCTATAAAACTTGTAGAAGAAAACTAAGAGGAAAACTTCTTGACACTGATTTTGGCAGTAATTCCTTGGATACAATCTCAAAAGTATGGGAAGGAAAAGTAAAAATAGACAGGTAAGACTACATCAAACTATAAATCTGCATAGAAAAGGAAAAAAATCAACAGTGATAAGGCAACCCATGAAATGGGAGAAAATATTTGCAAACCATATGTCTAACAAGGAGTCAACATCCAAAATATATAAGGAACTAGAAAAAAAATAACCTGATTTATAAATAAGCAAAATACGTGAAGAGATATTTCTATGCCAAAGGCAGTATATGTGATATTCTGGCTATGATAAGAAATATATATTCAGTCTTTATTTATTTAGAACCCCCAAATCTCTTGCAGTTGTCAAAGAGATAGAGGTGATGGGAACATATGTTGTTATAATATTTGGTCTTTGTCCCCAGTTCCTGAGATATCTTCTAAGACCTTTGGAACTTTCAGAGTCATGAGTATCCTTTACTATACTAATGAGATAACTGGTGTCAGGGATTCCTAGATAACTTCAGAATGGGAATTGTTCACTGGAAAGACCAAGGCATAAATAAATGGATGATTAAGTAAATAATTAAAGAAAAAAAGACCAAGACATGATTAGAGAGTTGGAAATTCAGCCGCAACCCCTGACCTCCAGGGAAGGGGGTGGTCCTGGAGTTTAATTTAAACACCAATGGCCAACGTTTCAATGAAGCATATATGCATAGTTTCTGGGAGCTTCTTAGTTAGTGAACACATCAAATTGTTATTAGGATGGTGTACCTGGAGATGCACCATGTTCTACTCATAACTTGCTATATGCATCTTTTCCATTTGGCTCTTCTTGAGTTAGATACTTTATAAAAAACTAGTAATAGGAAATTGTTTTCCTGAGTTCTGTGAGCCATTCTATCAAATTATTAAACCTGATGAGGAGATCTTGAGAACTCATGAATTATACCCAGTCAGTCACAAGCACGAAAAGGCTAATGACTAGCTATTATCATTGGATTATGGGGATAGTTTTGTGGAGTCCTTAACCTTTGGATTCTTTGCTAATCCTCTGATAATGTAATAATTAATTTGAATTGTAGGACACCTGTTGGTGTCTAGAGAGTTGAAGAATTGGTTGGTATAGAAAAAACCCCTCACACATTTGGTGTCAGAAATGTCGTGAGTGAAAAACACCTCATAACATATAAATGGGCAACAGGTATTTGGAAAGTGTTTGAAAATCTTAATAAGGTATCATTTTAAACCTGTTAGGATGGTTGTTATTGAAAAGTAAAAGAGCAAGATATGGCCAGGAAGTGGAGAAATTGGAATCTTCCTATATTGTTAGTGGGAATTTAAAATGGTGTAGTTGCTATTAAAAGTAACATGGAGGTTCCTAAAATAATTAAAAATAAAATTGCTACATAATTCAGTAGTCCCACTTCTGGGTATATATAAAAAAATTGAAATCAGGATCCTATTTATTTATTTATTTATTTGCTTGTTTATTTATTTATTTATTTTTAGAGAGAGAGACTGTGTGTGTGTGTGTGTTCAAGCAGAGTAGTGCATAGGGGAAGGGAGGAAGACAGTCTTTTTTAAAATATTTTATTTTATTTTAGAGAGATAGTGTGTGTGTGTAAACAGGGGGAGGACCAAAGGGAGAAGGAGAGAGAGAATCCAAACCAGACTCCATGATGAGTGCACAGCCCAACACAGGGCTTGATCTCATGACCCTGAGATCATGAACTGAGTTAATATCAAGAGGCAGACTCTTAACTGACTGTGCCACTCAGGTGTCCAACTGTCAAGGTCTTGAAGCAGTATCTGTACTAACATGTTCATGCAGAAATATTCAAAATAGCCAAGATGTGGCCTATAACCCAAGTGACCATGAACAAGTGAATAAATAAAGTGTGGTGTATACATAATATTATTTAAGGCTGAATAACATTCGGCCTTAAAAAAATGAAGAAAATCCTGGCATATGCTACAATATAGATGAACCTGGGGGATATTATACAAAATGAAATAAACCAGTAACAGAAGGACAAATAAGGCATATGAAATATCTAAAATTGTCAAACTCATAGAAGTAAAGAGGAAAATAGTGATTGCCAAGGGCTAGGAGTGGGAGAATTGGGGAATTGTTCAATTAGTGTAAAGTTTCAGTTATGAAAGATGAATAAGTTCTAGAGCTGCTACTTGACATAGTGTCTACAGTTAGCAACAGTGTATTGTATACTTACAAATGTAAGAGGATAGATGTCCTATAAAATGTTCTTACCACAATAAAAAAATAACTAAAAACTTGGTTCTCAAAGTCTCCCAAGATATTTTGAAGTCTTCTATATTCTACGAGGTCAATATTACCCTAATACCAAGGCCAGATAAAGACACTGGAAGAAAATAAAACTAATAAGCAACACCCTTGATGGATATTCATGGAAAAACCCTCAAAACAATACTAGCAAATCATATTGAGCGGTGTATTAGAGGGATATACACTCTAACCACATAGTATTTATCCCTAAAATGCAAAGGTTGTTAAATATATAAAAATCAATCAAAGCAATATATCACATTAACAGAATGAAGAAATGACATAATCATTTCAATTGGTGCAGAAGAGTAGCAATATTATTTTTTTATTAAAACAACAAAATAGAAAGAAACCAACCTCAACATAATAAATAACATTTATGAAAAACCTATCACTAACTTGATAACTGTGAAAAACTGAAAGCTTTTCTTCAAATATCAAAAACAAGACATGGATGCTCACTTTGCTTCTTCTATTCAACTTAACATTGGTATTTCTAGCCAGAGTAATGAAATAAGAAATAGATGTAAAAGCAATGCACATTGGAAAGGAAGAAGTAAAATTATCTCATATAAAATGACAAGATCTTATATTTAGAAAACTCTGAAGATACTACAAAACAAAACAAAACAAAAGTCCCTCAAGGGCACATGGGTGACTCAGTGCTTAAACATCTGCCTTTGGCTCAGGTTGTGATCACAGGGTCCTGGGATCAAGTTCTGAATCAGATACCCTGTGGGAGTCTGCGTCTTCCTCTACCTATGTCTTTGCCTCCCTCTGTGTCTCTCATGAATAAATAAGATCTTAAAAAAAAAACCTCATTAGAACTAGTTAAAGTATTCAGCAATTTTTCAGCACACACAATTGACACACAAAATCTATTGTGTTCTATATGTTAACAATGAACAATCTGAAAAGAAAATTAAGAAAACAATTCCATTATCATAGCAATAAAAGAGAATAGAATACCTAGGACTTGAAGTAACCAAGGAGGTGAGAGAAGTGTAAACTGAAAATAATATAATATTACTGGAAGAAATTAGAGACATGGATAAATGGAAAGATATCCAATCCTTATAGACTAGAAAACTTAATATTGCTAAGATGTCAGTACTATCCAAAACTATTGATTTAGTGTAATCCCTATCAAAATTTTCATGACATTTTTTGCACAAATAAAAAAATCTATTTTAAAATTTATATGGAAACTCAAGTCACTCTAAATAGCGAGTTCGGAAGACACAAATTAAAAAGAATGAAATGAACACAGGCAATATTGATGAAGAAAGAAACTAAATGGAGTTATTCCTATATAATATAGGAATATAATATATTATAATATAATAAAGATAATTTTAAAAATCAAAATTACTATTATACTGGACTAAATTCCCAGAATATCACACTATATGAGATGGCATGCTTGGAAGATACAAAGGAAAAAGTGAAAATATTTCATAGTTCTGAATTTCTATATATATATATTTATAAATTATAAAGGAAAAAACCCTTTTTAAAATATTCAATTTAGATGCACTTTTGTCTCTTGTTTAGTCCTATCTTTTTAAAAGTGTATGCTTGTATTTATATCTGTGTACCTGTGTATTGTGAGTGCCTGTGTTTTCTTGTTAGGGCAATTTATTATAGGGAATGTAGAACAAAATAAATTATATGACAGATCTCTTTTGTCTTGGAACTGGTTAAAAATAAAATGGTTATAAACGAAAGTGAAGCCAACTAGATCTAACTTGGCATACATATGTTATATTGTTATTGTACATATTATTTAATATAGTATATATCAGAACTTGGAAAATATATTGTTATTAAAATACTGTGTTCTGAGATATTTTTAGGTCACAAAGCAAGACAATGAATCTATTAACAGAGAAGAGTTGTAAAGAATGGAATTGAGATTCCAAGGAAAGAAATAAGGGTTTAAAGGGGTTTTTCTCTTTCTCTGCACCTCTGAGGAGGTTTGCATTGTTTTGTTTGTGTGTGTGTGTGTGTTTTTTGTTGTTGTTGTTGTTGTTGTTCTGTGTTTTGTTTTGTTGTTTTGTTATGTTTTGGAGTGAAGGGTGAGTTCTGGACATAGAGGTGTTTTGGGAAATTTTCAATGCTTGGGTGTTAATTGGCCTTGCCATTCAGCATGTCAGAGATCTTCACACCAGGACTGGGGAAATATGATATGAGTCCCATCATAATAACTCTTTTACATTACTTCATATCCTATTTTTTTCTTTCCATTTTTATTCATCTTTCAATAATTTCGGAGGAAACTTGCCATCTGGTCACTGTTGTATTTCTTGTATTATGATTAAGAAGTAGCAATACACTTACCCAAAACTTCTTCAGTGAGAAATAAATGGCATATACTTTTTACGTATGGCTGGACATTTATTTCTCTCAAAGTATGAATACTTTAGTATCCTTCCATTCATTTTTTAAAGTTTTATTTTAATTGATTGCATTTTCAGTTGTTGTCTTGTGAATCTTCTTACTTGATTATTATGACTTTGAGATTAGGGATAGTTTCTTTTTAATCTTGCACTAATACGATTTTCTCAATTTTACCCAATACTCAATTAATTTTCTGATATATGTATAGAAGCTTAGAGATATTCTTTGCATGAATAAGTAAATTGATAAAGTTGAGAACATGGCATACACACACATTTTCTGATTGAAAATATTTATATATTTAAACAAAGAAGTTACCTTGTACAACATTTTTTTTCAGGACATTCATAGATAGAAGAACATTAATCAGTAATATATTACTATTATCGTCAGAACACTGAGACAATTAGGAATCTAGCAAAGATGGATGTCAACATTTGGGAAAGGGACTCTAAGCCTTGGCTTTGAATTTTCTATGCTTCATGATTAAGGAAACACTAGCACTAACAGTGCATAAAAGGGGACAAATAAAACATTGCCAGCAGCCCTGTTCACCTCTGCAGCTTTTATTATATGGGAGAATGTCAGTTTCCTTCCTGATGTGGTCAGGGAGACAGCTTTGTTCTCTGTGGTTGCAATAACCAACATGGTGGCAATAAGGCTTCCTCTCCTCCTTTGCCAGGTTAGCATACATAGTTCAGGGAGTATAAGTTACGCCTGGTTTGTTAGGAGACGCATGTATCCATTTTTATTGGATTTATAGCACTTATATAGGATTGTGGATTTCTAACTCCTTTTCTGAAAAGCCACCATGTGGGATATAAACCTTTGACAGTTAACTTTTACCTTAAACATATTTGCAATTACTTTAATGAAGAATCATCAAATAATATAATCTTATTCTTTGCCTCAAATGTGTATGAAAATCTAGTGGTTCTTTTGTAGCAAAGCAAATAATAACTTCTGGAAAAGTGTTACAGAAATTTAAACTTGTTTATTGGACAAGGGATAATGATATAAGATCCAGTTATATTAAAAATATCCCTTGGGACACCTGGGTGGCTCAGTGGTTGAACGTCTGCCTTTGGCCCAGGTCATGATCCCAGAGTCCTGGGATCGAGTCCCACATCAGGCACCCTGCATGGAGTCTGCTTCTCCCTCTGCCTATGTCTCTGCCTTTATCTCTCTATCTATCTCTCTGTCACTCATGAATACATAAATAAAATGTTTAAAACATACCCCTGGCCTAGTTACTGGGGGGCGGCGCAAGATGGTGGAAGAGTAGGGTCCCCAACTCACCCGTCCCCACCAAATTACCTAGATAACCTTCAAATCATCCTGAAAACCTACGAATTCGGCCTGAGATTTAAAGACAGAACAGCTGGAATGCTACAGTGGAAGAGTTCGTGCTTCTATCAAGGTAGGAAGACAGGGGGAAAAAAGAAATAAAAAAGCATCCAAGGGGGAGGAGCTAGGCTAAGGCCGGTGGAGCCCGCCCCCTCCCCCCCCGCCCCCCCCCCCAGGACAGGAAAGCTCCAACCCGGAGAAGCAGGAGCTTCAACAATCTTCTAGGATGAAAAGGTGCTCACAGGGAGCTCTGGCAGGATCCCAGGAGGGCGGGGATGCCCTCAGGCTCCCAGGGGCACTAACAGAGGACAGCGCCCCAGGGAGAGGGCGCCACACACCGCAGCCGAGCTCCCTAAAGGGCTGCAGTGCGCACGGCTGGACCCGGGAGCAGCTCCGAGGGGCTCGGGCAGAGGGGGCTGCCCCGCCTGGAGTGCGATTCCTACAGCACAGGCCTGGGAGCACAGAGCGCAGGGGACAGAGCCCAGGATCCAGTGCTCCCCCCGGGACAGGCGAGGCCGGGAGGGCACAGGACAGGAAGGACACTCCTGCCACCCCGTTGGCCCCGAGCTGTGCAGACCAGCGACCTCCACCCACGGAGCATCCAGGCCCCTACAGATTAAGAGCTGTGGTAGTTACTGCAGGAGCTGACTCTAGGGCTGGAGAGCTGGCCGCCACTACTGTTGTTGTTCCAGATGGGGCCTCACAGGATAAACAACCCCCACTGAGCCTCACAGTGGCCTCACAGGATAAACAGGTTAAACAACTTTCACTGAGCCCTGCACCAGGCAGGGGGCTGAGCAGCTCCCCCAGGTGCTGACACCTGAGAATCAGCACAGCAGGCCCCTCCCCCAGAAGACCAGTTAGACGGACAGGGGAAAAACAGATTATTGACCAAATAGCACTGGAAAACTTCCAGGGGAAGTCGAGGGATATACAGTATACAGAATCAGAGGATACTCCCCTTGTGTTTTGTTTTCTGTTTGCTTCCCCTCTCCATTTTTTTCCTTTTCTTCTCTTCTTTTTTTCTTTTTTTTTTTCTTTTTCTTTTCTTCTTTCTCGTCTCTCTTTTTCTCCATTGCTCAATACAAGTTGTTTTTGGCCACTCTGCACTGAGCAAAATGACTAGAAGGAAACCTCACCTGAAAAGAAAGAATCAGAAACAGTCCTCTCTCCCACAGAGTTACAAAATCTGGATTACAACTCAATGTCAGAAAGCCAATTCAGAAGCACTATTATACAGCTACTGGTGGCTCTAGAAAAAAGCATAAAGGACTCAAGAGACTTCATGACTGCAGAATGTAGATATAATCAGGCGGAAATTAAAAATCAATTGAATGAGATGCAATCCAAACTAGAAGTCCTAATGACGGTTAACGAGGTGGAAGAATGAGTGAGTGACATAGAACACAAGTTGATGGCAAAGAGGGAAACTGAGGAAAAAAGATAAAAAGCAATTAAAAGACCATGAGTTTAGGTTAAGGGAAATAAATGACAGACTCAGAAGGAAAAATCTACGTTTAATTGGGGTTCCCGAGGGTGCTGAAAGGGACAGAGGTCCAGAATATGTATTTGAACAAATCATAGCTAAGAACTTTCTTAACCTGGGGAGGGAAACAGGCATTCAGATCCAGGAAATAGAGAGATCCCCCCTTAAAATCAATAAAAACCACTCAACACCTCGACGATTAATAGTGAAGCTTGCAAATTCCAAAGATAAAGAGAAGATCCTTAAAGCAGCAAGAGACAAGAAATCCCTAACTTATATGGGGAGAAGTATTAGGTTAACAGCAGACCTCTCCACAGAGATGTGGCAGGCCAGAAAGGGCTGGCAGGATGTATTCAGGGTCCTAAATGAGAACATGCAGCCAAGAATACTTTATCCAGCAGGGCTCTCATTCAGAATAGAAGGAGAGATAAAGAGCTTCCAAGACAGGCAGGAACTAAAAGAATATATGAACTCCAAACCACCTCTGCAAGAAATTTTAAGGGGGACTCTTAAAATTCCCCTTTAAGAAGAAGTCCAATGGAACAATCCACAAAAACAGGGACTGAATAGGTATCATGATGACACTAAACTCATATCTTTCAATAGTAACTCTGAACGTGAACGAGCTTAATGACCCCATCAAAAGGCGCAGGGTTTCACTGGATAAAAAAGCTGGACCCATCTATTTGCTGTCTATAAGAGACTCATTTTAGACATAAGGACACCAAAGCCTGAAAATAAAAGGTTGGAGAACCATGTACCATTCAAATGGTCCTCAAAAGAAAGCAGGGGTAGCCATCCTTATATCAGATAAACTAATGTTTAGCCCGAAGACCGTAGTGAGAGATGAAGATGGACACTATATCATACTTAAAAGATCTATCCAAGAAGAGGACTTAACAATAATCAATATTTATGCCCCGAATGTGGGAGCTGCCAAGTATATAAATCAATTAATAACCAAAGGTAAGACATACTTAGATAATAATACACTTATACTTGGTGACTTCAATGTAGCGCTTTCTACACTCGATAGGTCTTCTAAGCACAACATCTCCAAAGAAACGAGAGCTTTAAATGATACACTGGACCAGATGGATTTCACAGATATCTACAGAACTTTACATCCAAACTCAGCTGAATACACATTCTTCTCAAGTTCACATGGAAGTTTCTCCAGAATAGACCACATACTGGGTCACATATCAGGTCTTAACCAATACCAAAGATTGGGATCGTCCCCTGCCTATTTTCAGACCATAATGCTTTGAAATTAGAACTAAATCACAGCAAGAACTTTGGATGGATTTCAAAAACGTGGAGGTTAAGGACCATCTGCTAAAAGATGAAAGGGAGAGATCACTACCCACACCAAGGAAATACAAACGATTTAGAAAACACATTATGAGCAGCTATACGCCAATAAATTAGGCAATCTAGAAGAAATGGACGCATTTCTGGAAAACCACAAACTACCAACACTGGAACTGGAAGAAGTAGAAAACCTGAACAGGCCAATAACCAGGGAGGAAATTGAAGCAGTCATCAAAAACCTCCCAAGACACAACAGTCCAGGGCGAGATGGCTTCCCAGGGGAATTCTATCAAACGCTTAAAGAAGAAACAATACCTATTCTACAAAGCTGTTCGGAAAGATAGAAAGAGATGGAATACTTCCAAACTCGTTCTACGAGGCCAGGATCACCTTAATTCCAAAACCAGACAAAGACCCCACGAAAAAGGAGACTTATAGACCAATATCCCTGATGAACATGGATGCAAAAATTCTCAACAAGATACTAGCCAATAGGAACAATACATTAGAAACATTATTCACCATGACCAAGTGGGATTTTTCCCCGGAATGCAAGGCTGGTTCAACTCTCGTAAAACAAGCAATGTGATTCATCATATCAGCAAGAGAAAAACCAAGAACCATATGGTCCTCTCATTAGATGCAGAGAAAGCATTTGACAAAATACAGCATCCATTCCTGATCAAAACTCTTCAGAGTGTAGGGATCGAGGGAACATTCCTCAACATCTTAAAAGCCTTCTATGAAAATCCCACAGCAAATATCATTCTCAGTGGGGAAGCACTGGGAGCCTTTCTCCTAAGATCAGGAACAAGACAGGGATGTCCACTCTCACCACTGCTATTCAACATAGTACTAGAAGTCCTGGCCTCAGCAATCAGGCAACAAAAATACATTAAAGGCATTCAAATGGGCAAAGAAGTCAAACTGTCCCTCTTTGCCGATGACATCATACTCTACATAGAAAACCCAAAAGACTCCACCCCAAGATTGCTAGAACTCATACAGCATTTGGCAGTGTGGCAGGATACAAAATCAATGCCCAGAAATCAGTGGCATTTCTATACACTGACAATGATACTGAAGCAAGAGAAATTAAGGAGTCAATCCCATTTACAATTGCACCCAAAAGCATAGGATCCCTAGGAATAAAACTAACCAAAGAGGTAAAGGATCTATACCTTAAAAACTATAGAACACTTCTGAAAGAAATTGAGGAAGACACAAAGAGATGGAAAAACATTCCATGCTCATGTATTGGCAGAATTAACATTGTGAAAATGTCAATGATACCCAGGGCAATTTACACGTTTATTGCAATCCCTATCAAAATACCATGGACTTTCTTCAGAGAGTTGGAACAAATTATTTTAAGGTTTGTGTGGAATCAGAAAAGACTCCAAATAGCCAGTGGAATATTAAAAAGGAAAACCATAGCTGGGGCATCATAATGCCAGATTTCAGGTTGTACTACAAAGCTGTGGTCATCAAGACAGTGTGGTACTGGCACAAAAACAGACACATAGATCAATGGAACAGAATAGAGAACCCAGAAGTGGACCCTGAACTTTATGGGCAACTAATATTCGATAAAGGAGGAAAGACTATGCACTGGAAGAAGACAGTCTCTTTGATAAATGGTGCTGGGAAAATTGGACATCCACATGCAGAAGAATGAAACTAGACCACTCTCTTACACCATACACAAAGATAAACTCAAAATGGATGAAAGATCTAAATGTGAGACAAGATTCCATCAAAATCCTAGAGGAGAACACAGGCAACACCCTTTTTGAACTTGGCCACAGCAACTTCTTGCAAAATACATCTATGACGGCAAGGGAAACAAAAGCAAAAACGAATTATTGGGACTTCATCAAGATAAAAAGCTGCTGCACAGCAAAAGAAACAGTGAACAAAACTAAAAGACAACCTACAGAATGGGATAAGGTATTTGCAAATGACATATCAGATAAAGGACTAGTATCCAAGATCTATAAAGAACTTATTAAACTCAACACCAAAGAAACAAACAATCCAATCATGAAATGGGCAAAAGACATGAAGAGAAATCTCACAGAGGAAGACATAGACATGGCCAACAAGCACATGAGTAAATGCTCTGCATCACTTGCCATCAGGGAAATACAAATCAAAACCACAATGAGATACCACCTCACACCAGTGGGAATGGGGAAAATTAAGAAGGCGGGAAACAAGTGTTGGAGTGGATGTGGAGAAATGGGACCCTCCTGTACTTTTTGTGGGAATGTGAACTGGTGCAGCCACTCTGGAAAACTATGTGGAGTTTCCTCAAAGAGTTAAAAATAGATCTGCCCTATGACCCAGCAATTCCGCTGCTGGGGATTTACCCCAACGATACAGATGCAGTGGAACACCTTGACACCTGCACCCAGATGTTTATAGCAGCAACGTCCACCATCGCCAAATTGTGGAAGAAACCTCGGTGTCCATCTCAAGATGAATGGATAAAGAAGATGTGGTTTATGTATACAATGGAATATTCCTCAGCCATTAGTAATGACAAATACCCACCGTTTGCTTAACGTGGATGGAACTGGAGGGTATTATGCTGAGTGAAATAAGTCAATCGGAGAATGACAAACATTATATGGTCTCATTCATTTGGGGAATATAAAAAATAGTGAAAGGGAACAAATGGGAAAGGAGAAAAAAATGAGTGGGAAATATCAGAAAGGGAGACAGCACATGAGAGACTCCTAACTCTGGGAAATGAACAGGGAAGGTAGAAAGGGAGTTGGTGGGGAAGGGGTGACTGGGTGATGGGCACTGAGGGGGGCACTTGATGGGATGAGCACTGGGTGTTATTCTAAATGTTGGCAAATTGAACACTAATAAAAAATAAATTTTTAAAAAAAGAAAAAAAACAAAAATAAATAAAAAGAACGTATAAATATTTGAAAAAAATAGAGCCCAGTTACGTGTATACCCATGTTAATAGCAGTGTAGTTACAATAGGGCAATAGGTGGAAGCAACTCATATGTCCATCAATAGATGAATGGATGAACAAAATGTTGTAAATACATACAGTGCAATATTATTTGGTCTTAATAGGAAGGTTCCTGTCACATGCTACAACGATAAACTTTAACGACATTATGATAAATAATACAGCCAGTTAGAAATACAGTTACAGTACAATCCCACTCATATGACGTACCTAGATTAGTCAAATTCATTGAGGCCAAAAGTATAATGGTGGTTGCCAGGCTGGATGGAAGGGAGTGGGAAGTTAGTGTTCAGTGGGTACAGAGTTTCAGTTGGAGAGGATGAAACAGTTCTGGAGATGGATGGTGGTGATGATTGTACAACATTGTGAATGTGTCTAATGCCACTGAACTGTGCTCTTAATGTAGTTAGTATGGTAAATTTAACCTTATGTATATATTTTCACAATTAAAAAATAACAACAAAAAAATTAAAAATACCCCTAAAAATTCTAGAAAAGAAGCTTGCTTAAAAAAATCTGGAAAAGTAGTTTACCATTAAAGTGAAGGAACTACAACTCCCCTGCCAAAATAACTAGAAAATCCTCCCCAGAAATGCCACAGCTTTGATTGTACCAAGGAACTCATTTGGTAGGATTTTATCAATTTTTAGCTGTCTCAGAAAATTTCCATTCAAAATATATTAGAACAATGATTGTAAATATTTAACATGCATACAAATCATAAGGTGCTGGAATGCCTGGATGGCTCAGCAGTTGAGCATCTGCCTTCAGCTCAGAGCATGATCCCAGGATCTAGGATCGAGTCCCATATCAGGCTCCTTGTGGGAAGCCTGTTTCTCCCTCTGCCTGTGTCTCTGCCTCTCTCTCTTTCTGTGTCTCTCATGAATAAATATAATCTTTAAAAAAACAAACAAATCATAAGGTGTTAATGTTAAATTATAGTTTTGTTTCATTAAATATGGATGGGGATGGAGATGGTGCATTTTATAAGATTCCAAAATAATATCAATGCTACTGGTACTTGGACTGCATAGTAATATTAAAAAGACAAAAAAAATATGATATATATTTTTAAAGTAATTCATGTGTTTACTATGAGCCTTAGAGATGACCTCTAGGATTCACAATGTATTGTGAGGTTTAAATTATAGGTGGAGTGATATACGTGGCAGCAGAAGCACAAAGGATAGTATGAGGAAATAAAAGTGCATTGTTACAAGTTTCACACACATATATGAAAGGTGTAATAATAATAAATATAATAATATTTGAAGGTAGATCATTTGAATGTACAATTTAATAATGTGTCATAAAACAAGAACTAAAAAATTAAAGCAAAGCATAGCAAATAATCCAATGAAGATTTAAAAATTTGATATTAAACTGTATTCAATCCAGAAGAAGGCTGTGGATAAGGAAAATAAGAAAATTATTGAGACATTAAAGAAAAAATAGCACATGATAGTATAATTCTGATATAAATGAAATTATCAAACTAGTTTCAACAATGAAACAAAAAGGCAAATAACATCAGACAGGATACAAACAGATCTACCCATATGATTTCTACAAGTAGCATACTTTAATGAAAGATATAAATAGGTAAAATTTAAAAGGTTAGAAAAATATATTACATGTAAACACTAATTAGAATTGTGTTTATATTGAACAAAATAAAATTTAGATAAATTTTAAAGAAGTGAAGACATATGCCTAATGTTCTTCTACCAAGACAAGTTGGAAATCAGTTTAAAAATCACTAGAGGAATTAATAAAAAGCCTATAAACTAAGTGATAATTAAAATGCAATGTATCAAAATTGTAGTATATATCTTTGAGGGAAATGGATAGCTTTTAACTTTTATATTAGATAAAGAGTAAAGTTTAAGTCAATTATGTAAGTTTCCAATTTAAGAAGCCAGAAAAGGAAGAACAAATTAAACTTAATGTTAAAAAAGAAGTTCATAATAAAAATAAGGGCAGAAATCATTGAAATAGAAAATGGACAAAGAAAACAAATTTCAAACATACCAAAAGTGAGTTACTTGAAAAACAAAAAAATCAGTGCAACTGATAACCCTCAAACTAGTTTGATTAACAACAGAAGAAAATATAGGAAAACCCAGATTAACAGTGTCAAAAAAGAAACAAGACATCATTAGAGTGATTATTACAACTTACATTCAATTATCAATTTTTGAAAAACAAATTAATAAAAGTGACAGAAGTTACCATTTAAATAGACATACATGTAAATTAATCAAATATGTAATTAGAACCTTCTCATAAAGAAAATTTCAGGTTCAGATAGCTACACTTAGAATTTCATCAAATATTTAAAAATAAAAAGCAAGTTTATGATGCTTCTTTCATTAAATAGAGGAAAAAGGAACAATTACTACCTTATTTTATCAAGTTAGTATTTTCTGAGAGCCAAATCTTAAAACAATAACAACCAAAACAACTTAAGGAGATAATAATAAAAGTGATCCATTAATACATAACATATGTAGTGCATAATGAACAAGTAGGTTAGTGACCTAGGAATATAAGTTCAGTTTGCCATATTCATAGAAATAAGGATAAAAAAACAATTCAAGCTATGTAGGAAAAATATTTAACAATATTCAACACATTTCCATCATGAAAATTCTTAGTAAACTAGGAATACAAAGAAGGCAAGTATGATTAAGACTATCCACATAAAACCCACAACTAGCATTATCCTCATAAATGAAAGAATGGATGCTTTTCTACTAAATTCAAACAAGAAAAAATCTCTTCTCATTTCTTCTCCTTCTTCTTTTTTTTTTTTTTTTAATACTCTTGGACTAAAAGCCCAGCCAGTGCATGAAGCAATAAAAGAAAAAAATGGTATAAACATTAGAAAGGTAAGAGTAACAGTAAAAAAAATCTACAAAATTTTTGTAGAGTACAAAATCTGTATTCAGCTGATTTCTCTATACTAGCATAAAACAGTTGATTTAATATGAAAGTGGAATATCAAATTTTAAATAACCATTTAAAATAAAAATATGTAAAATATTCAGAATATATCTAATGAAGAATGTGCAAGATCTCTATAAAAACTGAAAAAAATTAAAAAGAAAATTTAAATGTAATTTAAAGACATTGAATTATATATTGTTCATTATTTGAAAGAGTCAATGGTCAAGATGTTAGTTCCCCTAAATTGATCTGCAAATTCAATACTAAAACTCAACCTTTTTTTAATTGACCACTTGACACTAAAATTTGTATTGCAAACTAAAAAACAATTTTGTTGGGACAAATAAGTTAAATTGAAGAAAATGAGGAGAACATATATGCATGCACATAGTCAAATGAATAAATGGAATCATATATAAAGCCAAAATATTGAGGCATGCATGTATATTAAGCTTATTATTTTAAAAGACACCTCAATAATACTAGGGGAAAGGATCATCTTTTCAACATTTGGGGCTGTAATAACTGGATATCTATAAAATTTTCAAATATTTTCTAAATCCATAAACAATATTGAACTTGAGATGGATAATAGATATAAATATGAAAACTAAAATCATAAATCTTCTAGAAATAACAAAGTAGAATGTTTTTATTATCCTGGAGTTGGTAAAATTTTCCCAAAAGAACAACAGAAAACTCAGCAGGAGGAATATATTGATAAGTGGAGCTTAATCAACGTTTATAAATTCTATTCTTCAAAACATAGCAGTAAGGAAATTTAAAGGCAAACCACAGCTGGAAAAAATACTCAATTCATATATAATCTTTGCTTTCGAAAAAAAAAAATCTTACCAGTTCATAACAGACAACCAAATAAGAAGGGAGCAAAAATGATTGAAGAGAGATTTTTCAAAGTCAGATATAAGATTACTCAAATGTGTATTAAAAGGTAATTAACAGGGGATCCCTGGGTGGCGCAGCGGTTTGGCGCCTGCCTTTGGCCCAGGGCGCGATCCTGGAGACCCGGGATCGAGTGAGTCCCACGTCGGGCTCCCGGTGCATGGAGCCTGCTTCTCCCTCTGCCTGTGTCTCTGCCTCTCTCTCTCTCTCTGTGTGACTATCATAAATAAATAAATAAATATTAAAAAAAAAAAAAAGGTAGTTAACAGGGCAGCCTGAGTGGCTCAGCGGTTTAGCACCGCCTTCGGCCCAGGGCGTGATCCTGGAGTCCCGGATCGAGTCCCACGTCGGGCTCCCTGGACGGAGCCTGCTTCTCCTTCTGCCTGTGTTTCTGCCTCTCTCTCTCTCTCTCTCATGAATAAATAAATAAAATATTTTTTAAAAAGGGTAATTAACACAATTAGTTTTCATCAACTCAAACTAATATCAAGTCAAACTCACTAGAATAGCTAAAGTTAAAAATACGGTAATACCTTGTGCTAGGATGTGGAACAGCTTGACCTATCGTAAATTGCTGGTGGAAATATAAAATGGTATAACTATACTGGAAAATGGTTTTGCAGTTTTTTGTAATAATAATCATATACTCATTATATTACCCACCAACTCCACAACTAAAATTTTACCTTTATGTGCATATAAATTATTATACATATATTATAAATTATTATTTTTTAAAAGATTTTATTTAAAAGGCGCCAAACCACTGAGCCACCCAGGGATCCCCTATATTATAAATTATATAGTGAATACACACACACACACACACACACACATATACACATACTTCTGATGCATCACAGCCAAAATCTAATAACAACTAATATTCACCAATAGGACAGTGAATAAAAAATGATAATATGCTCATATAGTAAAATACTACTCAGCAATCAAACATAATGAATTTATGAGTCACACAACGTTGGTGAATCCTTAAAGCATTTTGCTGAGACAAAGAAGCCAGAACAAAAGAGTTTGTGCTGTATGGTCTTACTTATGTGAAATTTTGGAACAATCAAATATCCATGGAAACAGAAAGCAGATCAAGATCAATGATTGCTTGAGATGATGGTAACCAATACAACACACTGCATGTTAATTCTACTTCAATAAGAAAAAAAATGAATAAAAAGAAATTCAATGATATTTTGTGTAATAAAAATATAGCATGCTTTTATTGAAGTTATGGTTATATGGGTATATATATTTTCAGTACTTATTGACCTATTCTCTTAAACTTCATAATTTTGTTTCAATAAGGTTGACTGAGAAAAAAATTGAATTACTCATTATAGTTCATACTTTGTATTCACTGGTTGAACATCAAGAATTTATATTAACTAAAGCTTAAACATCTTTAAAAGTTTAAATATCTTTAAAAAGTTTAAAAATGTGCAACATCTTTAAAAGTCTGTTTATTTTTGGCATTACTATCAAAAAAGTATTTGTGTATGTAAATAATGTATTTGATATTATTTGTAATTATAGGTTTTCTTCTTTCTGTATCTCTTATTTTCTTCTATAGACTTCAGTTTCATTTCCTATATTTTTTTGAAATATGTTCTTAATTTTCTTTTTCTTCTTTTGCTTTCTCCATTCACCAATCTTAATACAAAATGATAGAATATTTATATCTCTGAATAATTTCATAGTATTATGGCTGAGTCTAGAAAAAAGTACATGGGGATCCCTGGGTGGCGCAGCGGTTTGGCGCCTGCCTTTGGCCCAGGGCGCGATCCTGGAGACCCGGGATCGAGTCCCATGTCGGGCTCCCGGTGCATGGAGCCTGCTTCTCCCTCTGCCTGTGTCTCTGCCTCTCTCTCTCTCTCTGTGTGACTATCATAAATAAATAAATAAATATTAAAAAAAAAAAAAGAAAAAAGTACATGCTCTTTAAGAAGTATATTCATGACCTTTTACAATTATTTAAAAATTTTCCTTCAAAAAACAATCCCTCAAATAATATAGTTTATTATGTGGCCATTTGTAATTTCTGTAGGTATAGTAGCTCTTAATAGGAGTAAAAGTAAAGATAAATTTAACTAGTATTTTATTAATTTTGTGTAAGTTGAGATCTATTGAATGATTTTAAAACTCATGTTCTTTTATTTTCTAGTTTCATAAAACTAAGTTAACTCTGTTTTAAACCACCATTATAGTGTCTACTCTTTAAATATACAACTATGTCTTTATGGAAAGTAACAAATCAAGCACATTATTCAGTTTAAAAAAAGTAAGGCACTGAATTTCAGGTAATATTTCATTTGAGGCAATATTAAACAATGTTTCCTATCTTTCAATTTGTGCATAATATATTAAGAGTTCTTCTTCAGTCTTATGCAAGAGAAAATGTCATGACAGTCACTATTCTTGATTGTGGTAAAGTAAAGCAGAAAAATCCAGCATATGTCAAAATTTTATTGGTTTTATTTAAACAAATTTACACAAGGAAAATTAGTTCACATAAGGAAAAATCATCCTGGTTAGTCTCTTACACAGTCAATGACTTTAGAACAAACTAATACAAATACTAATACAAAGAGCGTATTGTCTCTGCATATTTCTCTAAATGTCTTTGCTTTGGCAGTTAACTTCAGAGATTATGCAAGGAGTGAGTTTCCTAAATTACAATTGTTGTAAAAGAGTTTCATTATGCAGTGTTAGAAAAACAATTTAATGCATATATCTTTAGTGCTAGCACATCTTTTCTAATATTGCATATAAAAACATGTTAGAAACATCTGGGAATATCTTGAAGATTTGTAGGGTATCCATACTTATTTTCTTATTGTTGATCATAATGAATATGTCAGCAGTGGGCTAGAGCCTTATTGAATATATAAGCACATGTGTGGTATATTCATAATGTTGAAAAGTTAAAAATAGAGAAAGACAATCATAAATAAACAAAAATTAAAAAAAAATAGAGAAAGACAAACAAATTTACAGATTTTTGAAGGCCGTAAGTCCCAAACTATGGCAACCAAAATGTCAACAGAGTCAGAATAAAGAAGACAATTTCTTGGATTTGAGTTCAAACCTTGAATATATTTTATAAAATGAGGAAGTCAGTCTGAAAAATGGTATAGGAGTGTTTCAACTTTAAAAAGAAACAGGCTGGGGGGTCCAGGGTGAATCGGTAGGTCAAGTGTCTACCTTTTGCTCAGAATGTGATCCCAGTGTCCTGAGATTGAGCCCAGTGTTGGGCTCTCTGCTCAGCAGTGATTCTGCTCCTGGCTCTCCCTCTCCCTCTCCACTTGTGTGTGCACTCTCTCTCTTTCTGTCTCTCTCTCTTTTTGAGTGTGCACACTTGTATGCATTCTCTCTCAAATAAATCTTTAAAAAAAGAGATTAAATTAATTAAATAAATTTATTAGAAAAAAAGAGGCCAACAAAGCACAAAATATCATATCCTGGATAAATTGGAGATACTTTCAGTTCTTTGCACATATCCTCTGATACTAGTTTTTTCAGTATGCACTCATGGTTTCCTTAAAAAGCAGCTATGACTATCTGAAGGTTTTCAATAGTCTCAGAAGCATGTGGGGGCACCATCACTTTTTCTGCATTTTTCTGGTCAAAATCAGTCAGATTGCACTCAGACTTAAGCTTTAGGGAAGTAGACTACACCTTCTGATGGGGATAACTGAAAATTCATATTCAAATAAATGTAAATAAGGAAGCAGTTTTAGGTGGGGGAACTGTGACCATTTTTGCAACTAATAAAATAAAATAAAATAAAATAAAATAAAATAAAATAAAATAAAATAAAATATAAAATAAATTATAGTTTTGCAAAATATAATGAAGTCCAATAACTGGTCTCAATTATTCCTGAATATCTCACTAAATATTCTCAGGCTCACCTCAAGATTTCCAAATGTTACTTCCAATTATGACAATAGTGTCAATGAACCAGCATGTCATTTTCTACATCAGACCTAGGTGTAGTTCTTCAGATATGGCACCTTTTGATTCAGACAACTTTGAACTAAAAACACTAATTACTTCCCCCACACTCTAATATTTTATAAGAACTTCTATCAGGTAAAGTAGAATATCAAAGTTTGCTTATTGGAAAAAGTTCTGAGATGACACTAATATTAGGTAAACTAAACTGTTATGTTGTAAAATGATGTAATGTCCTCCCATTTTAGAGTGAGAAATTGTGAAAACTAGGTAATAACTGGAATCCTGTCCAAAGTTCACTCTAAAGTGGAGTCATTTTCTTGTTTTTTTCCTTAGTCACCATGTGAATAATTAGTTAGGAAATAGAAATTTACAGAAAGCTAATAACACTTGAAAACAGTGAAACCTAAAACACAAAAACTCTTGGCATAGCATTAGGCCTTTGTAAAAACTGAGCATCTGACCATTGATCATCAATTGAAGAGGCGCCCAGGGATTCCCATCATGGACTTAGTATTGTTAGTTCTCTGAACCATGAGTTGGCTAAGGACAGCAACAATCCATTACGTGATGGAAACGGTGCTTTTGAGATAATTCTTTAGACATTTCAGAGGATTCAAATAACTTTCATAAGTAGGTGGCCTAGCTTCTCATGTCATCCGATTCTGCTGTAGCAACATTTCTCTTTCAATGTTCAACTATTACCTTATAGGTGGTTTTCTATGGTCTATTTATGGAGTATAAAATGAACTTAATCCTGATTTATGATGGATTGTTTGTCTTAAAACATCCATATAGCTTAGGTATTTCCCCACTTGCGGATGACTCTAGCACTCAGAAATGGCCTTAAAGGAAAGTGTTGAGGGAAAATATTCCAGGTAAGAAGACTCAGTACTCCAGTTAGTCATTTATTTTATATGGAGAAAGAATAGTTTAAGGTGTACATATATACAAAATGATGACCAGGGCAAAATGACTTCCTTAGCTAACCAGTAGTCTGGAGGTAGGAAGATTAGAAGATCAGAGACAAGGAAGTATGGGAACAAGCCAATTGAATAGAACTATGGCGATAGATGTGAAATGGAGAGACCGTTATAACTCATATAATTAAGCATGGAAAAGCATTCTCCACCAAAGAGACACTCAACCATCAAGGGGCGGTATGACTCGTCCTGTGGATATGAAATCTCCTCTCTCATCTGCTGCTCTAGTGTCCTACCTATGAGCTCAAAATGGAGTGGCCATGGTGCCAAGTCTTCTTCTGGAGACTGCTCTAGTTATACACATTACTGAATGCTTGTCCTATTAGCAGCTTATCCCTTTTTATGGTTTCATTCCTCAAAGAGACTAGCTAGCTATTTGGTAGAAAAAAAATGATCTCACGCCTCTTCTAAACCGGAGGGGACAATTTGTCCTTATGAGAATTGACAGCTATTCTGAATATCAGTTTATCTTTTTAAAAAATTAAACTCTACTCCCAACATGGGGTTCAAATTCATGACCTCCAAGATTTAGCATTGCATTCTCTATAGACTTAGCCTGTCAGGTGCCCCATGATATCAGTTTATCTTTTAAGAATCATGTGTTTTTGCCAGCACCTCCATCAATGGGTTTGTAGATTGTCTACTACATTAATTTATTGACCCAGGATACTGTATCACACTAGTGGACTGTTTTTATGTAAAATAAATGTCAAAAATGGATTTCTTTTCTTGAAACCAGGACCTGTAAATCTGCCGAGCCAGAACTGTGTAGCCAGGAAGCACAAATTTCCTACATCACTGTGGCTAATGGTATGCAAGAGGGAGCCTACTTCCATCTTTTGGTTTCTGGACTCAAATATTTTACCTACTTGGGAATATGGCTATATAATATTTAGTAATTTAGCATGTGTACTGTGTCCTGGAGGATGAAGTAGGCTGTTATCTCTATGGTAGCACCTCTGCTATACTTTCAATAGGTTTCTTTTAGGTCATTTTCCGTGTGTGATGCCACATGTGATAAAACCAGTGCATCATATTATAGCAAACGCATTCCCATGCTTCCTTTTTTGTAAAGGAAGTTCCTGGCCTTGACACATTATCAAGGCAAATTCCATATCAGTGGATCTAGTAATTTTAAAATCTTAAATAGTGATGCTTACTTAGGTTCCATAAAAATGTACTTCTGCCTATTCAAGAGATTCTGTTTGGATCTTTTGGCAGTCTTTTATAGGTGAATTGAAGCAAAAACCCTCAGGTTTTTGGAGCAAAGCTCTAACATCCTTCATGGATAATTCCTCTCCTTTTGAGAAACAACTCTTGGCAAGCTATTGGACCTTAGTACAGATTGAAAACTTAACCATGAACTACCAAGTTACTATGCAGCCTGACCTACCTATCATAAAGTGAGTATTATCTGATCTACCAACTTATAAAGTTGAGCATGTACAACAGCACTCCACTATCAAAAGGAAGTATGTCTATGACTGGACCCACACAGGTCCTGAAAGCACAAGTTCTATAAAGAATTAGCCTATGGACCCCACTGATACTATATTGCCTTGCCTCCCCCAGCCTGCATCTATGGTCTCATGGAGAGCTCCCTACAATTATTTGGCAGAGGAAGAAAACACTTCAGCCAGATTCACATTTAGTTCTGCACAATATGCTGGCTCTGCCTTAAAGTGGACAGCTATATCAGTATACTTCATTTCTGGAACATTCCTAAAGAACAGTGGTGAAGGGAAACATTCTTAGTGGGCAGAATATTGAGCGGTGCATGGCTTTTCATTTCTTTAGAAGGAGAAATGGTGAGATAAGCAATTACCAACTCATGGCTATGGCAAATGACTTGGCTAGATGATCTGGGACTTTGAAGGCACATGGTTGAAAAATTGGTGGCAAGGAAATTTGGGGAATGGGTATATGGATAGAATTTACAGAATGATGAGGATTAAAAAAGAGAATTTACAGAATGGGACAAAAAGCTGAGCATATTTGTGTCCCATGTAAGAGTTCACTAAAGGATGACCTCAGAATAGAACTTAGAAATCAAGTGGATAGTATAATGTTCTTTGAATAACACTCTCTTTCTCTAGCCACCCCTGTTATTATCTAAAAGGTTATGAATAAAGTGATCATGGTGACAGGAATGGAAATAATGCATGGGCTCAGCAAACTTACCTTTTACTCACCACGGCTGACCAGGCTGTGACCACTGTGCTGAGTGCCCAATCTTCCAGTTGCAGAAAACAATACTAAGTCCCAGGTATAACTCTCTTCCTCGGGGGGATTAGCTAGTTACCTGGAGATAGTGTTGATTACATTGGACTTGCTTATCATGGAATGGCAGCCTTTTTTCCCTGTTGGGATAGACTTTTACTTTGGATATGGACTCATGTTCCTTGCACACAATTCTTCCCCAATTACCATCTGTGGACTTACATCTGTGGACTTTATCCACTGTCATGGTATCACATATAGCATTGTTTCTTATCAAGGAACTCACTTCACAGCCCTAAAGTCCATCAATGAGCCCATCTGCATGGAATTCGCTGACCTTACCACATTCCCCACCATCCTGATGTACCTGCTTTTTTTTTTTTTTTTTTTTTTTGAGTGTTCAATTATAGTGCCGGCTATTTGGCAATACCTTGCAGGTCTGAGACAAGATTCTTCAGAAGTTTATATTCTCAGCCTCCAATAGGTTTCTTTCATGGCCAGCTTCACAGGTCCAGGAACCAAGGGGTGGAAATTGGAGTGACACCACCCACTATTACCTTTGTAATCTATCAACAAAATCTCTTCTATCTGTTCCCATGGCTTTATCCTCTGTAGACCTAGATATCTTTGTTTTAGAGGGAGGAATGTTTCCACCAGAAAACACAGCAATGATTTTATTGAATTTCAAATTAAGATTACTACCCAGTCTCTTTGGTCCCCTCATATTTCTGGATAAATAGGCAAAGGAGGAGCTACTATGCAGGCTAGAGAGATTGATCTTGACTACCAAGGGGGAATTGTGCTACTACTCCACAATGGAACTAAGGAAGAACATATAGAGCGTGTGTGGAACACATAGATGCCTTAGGGCATCTTTTAGTATTTTATTATGTCCCATAATTAAGGTCAATGGAAAAATACAACAACCTAATCCAGGTAGGGTTACTAATAGCCTAGACCCTTCAGGAATAATGGTTTGTGTTACCTCACTAAGTAAAGAACCATTACCCTAAGGTGCTTCTAAAAGCAAAAGGAATATGGAATGGATAGTGGAAGGAGGTAGTTATGAAAAGGAGCTATGACCACTGACCAGTTATAGAAACAAAGATTGCAATTGTCATGAGTATTTTCTTTTTAATTTGTTATGAATAGATTAGTGTATGTGTTTGTATTAAGCAGCAATGTATATTTTTCCACATTCGTGTACATCTTTGTTTTCTTTATTCTCATTCTTTTACATGTAACATAAGATGTATTGACTTTATATTATAGTATTTAAGTATTATTAATTTTATATCATAGAATGTAAAACATTACTTAGGACTTTTTATTGCCTCTTCTGAGGAAGGTTTAGTGCATTTTCAGTTATACACAAGGCAGTAGTAACATGTGGGGCAGAATTTTTATCTTGTTATTGTATTTATTTGGACATTAAGTATGGTTTGGGGAAATACATGTGGGTGTCAAGTTGACTAGAGATGGACTCATGATGGTTAATTTTATACGTCAACTTCACTGGGACATGGAATACCTAGGTACCTGGTTAAACATTATTTTGGGATATATCTGTGAGGGCATTTCCAGAAGAGATTAACATCTGAACTATTAGGCTGAGGTAAGCTGATTGCTCTTCCCAAAGCCTGTGGTTATCATTCAATCCACTGAAGGTCTGAATAGAAATAGGTAGAAGTAAGCCAAATTTACTCTCTGTTTAGTTGGAACATTAATATTCACAGATCTTCAGATTCCAATTGAAATCATCCTCAGCAGTTCTCGGTAGACTGCAGATTGCTGAACTTTTCAGCCTCAGTAATTGTACAAAACCATACTCTATAATTTTATAATAAATCTTTAATTGTATACTTACTATTTATGTATTCTGTTTCTCTGGATACAATTGACTAATACAGCTTTGGGATACTTAACTCTAGAAGAAGAAAAGGAAGCTGAACTGGGGAAGGAAAGGAATCAGGACTGGGCAAAAGGACAAATTGAGTGACAGTACAGTCATAAACTGCCTGGAGTATTATAAAACTGGAATTGCCTTCAGAATTGTCACACTTTGGGGCGGCAGGATGACCAGTTTTTGATGTAGGCTTTCAAGAAATGGAACCTAAGCCTTTCAAAAAGATGACCATCTCTATATCCAAGGGCAAGTCCCCAAGATAAACTTCCTAAGGCTGAGATATGTTTTTCTTTTTTTTTTTCTTTTCATGCCATTTTTGTTTTGAAGGGAGATTTGACTGGTAAAGAAAGAACCTCTGAAAGGTGCCTAAATCTGAAGCTTTTACTAACACCTGGTTACTCTGTATTTCTCAGCTCAGTGGACCAGAAGACAAGTGAAGAAATTATTCTACTGGCAGACATAAATAGCTGTGATTATCATGGGGAGTTGGAATTGCTAGTACACAATGGCTGTAAACCATTGTGTAAACTTGCGGTATTTAATGTGCCATTTCTCATTACTTCCACACCTAGTGAAAATGGTGAATGAGCAATTACAGGAAATATGAAATAATAAGATACGCAAAGACTCAGGTCACATAGGCATTAAAGCTTATAGCACATAACAAGGAAAACAAACTTCTCCAGCTTCATACCTTGTTGAGACTGATGAGAAACTAGAAGAGATGTTAGAGAAAGATGATGACTTTCAAGGACAGTTTCAGCAGTGAGATCTACAGCGTGTCTCTAATTCTTGTGTTTAAGCCTGTTGTAGAGATTGCATCCCTTAAAGTCATTGGCATAGGAATACATATGAATGAAATATGAGCAGGTCAGTATGTTAGAAGTGGTGAACTGCTTCAGGAACATTTGATACCTAAAATTTCATCCTCTCGATCCCACCTGTGTTTTCAGGCATCTTTAGATATATTGTTTTCTTAGATGCTTGAACTCACTTTGGTTTTACAGCATTTCATCTCCAGTGTGAATACTGCATTTCTGCCTCCTATCCTCAGGCTTTACAGACCCCACAGATAGCGATAGAACTTGCGCATACAAATTGCAGAGGTGATAGTCCCCGAAATGCCAAGTTTCTGCCAGGGGGAGATGATATGTAATGGATAAATGTCCCCATCTCCCATTATTTAGTCAGATAATTTTCCAAAGATTTTATTTATTTATTTGAGACAGAGGAAGAGAGCAAGCATGAGTAAGGAGGGGAGGGGCAGAAGAAGAGGGAGAAGCAGACTCCCTGCTGAGCAGGGACCTGGATGCTGGGCTTTATTCCAGGACCCTGAATCATGACCTGAGCCACCGAAGGCAAATGCTTAACCGACTAAGACACCCAGGTGACTCTTATATAATTCTTAAAGACATTCTTCATATATTCAAGAAGTCCCGGAGGAATTTAACCTTGCTACCCACAGAGTCATTTGATTAATGGATTTTGATATCAAGGTCTAAATTATAAATCTTACAGCAAAAATGTCTGTGAGTTTGTTAACTCCAGTGACAACCTGAAAGCTATGTTTTCATGAGTTCTGCTACTAAATCTAATTATGTTGCCTTGAAACATTGGAGTATCTTAAGATTTCTGTTGTTAAATGTAAAAACTTTTTTTCTGTTTCTAATGTGAGAATTTCAGTTGCTCAATCACTTCATTGATCTTTTCTGTGGTATCCTGCCCTTTGGTTTTGTGTGTAACTGAAGGGAGAAATCATTTTGAAGACTGACTTCTTTGGAAGACAAAATACTCATGTTCCTCACTCCATGCACTGAACTAGGATCACTTTTGTTTTCTTCTTTATCACTGTATAGCAAAGAACACTCATTGAGTTCCAAGAAAGCTCTATCACATAGGTAAAGAGAAGCAAATGCATCAGAGAGTGAGAATCAAGCAGATATACATGCTACTTCCATTTTCCTATTCTTTCTCTTCTGGGTATTTCTTCATCCAGTAAAACAACACACATTAAAAACAAAGCAACCTAAAAATTTTTTTTTTTTATTTCTCTGGAAACTTGAAACCTACCTGAATGATCAAGAAGTTATGACATTTAGAATCATTTCATTGAATTAGAAATAAAAATAACATATCAATTTGTTGTAACTTTCAGATTATCAGGCATCTTTAGTAAACAGATTATTTAATGAAAATATAAAGAAATTGCTGATAAAACTTGAAAAATAATTTTGAGTAGGTATTATAGTTATTTCTACTGTAAATGTTTTTCAACTATGATTATTTTAACCTCTAAAGTAGTGTTTAATTTTATTTTATTACATAAATTCAGGGCACTTGAATAATTTAAATAATCTAATTTCAAATAGTGTTTCTCAGTTTAAATACTGAGTCTTTCAATGTGACTTCCTTTCCCTTTTCTTAGAGACTATAGACACAGTGAAAATGTGGCCGGCCATCTATGAGACAAGGAAAGAGGCCTCAGAAGAAACCAAACCTGCAAACAACTTGACCTTGGACTTCTAGTCTCCAGAACTGTTAAAAAAATAACTTTCTAGGGATGCCTGGGTAGCTCAGTGGTTGAGCGCCTGCCTTTGGCTCAAGGCATGATCCTGGGGTCCGGGGATCGAGGCCCACATCAGGCTCCCTGCATGAAGCCTACTTCTCCCTCTGCCTGTGTCTCTGCCTCTCTCTCTCTCATTCTCTCTCTCTCTGTCTCTCTGTCTCTCATGAATACATAAATAAAATCTTTTTTTAAAGTAAATAAATAAATCATTTTTTATTGTTTAAGCCACCCAGTCTGTGGTATTTTTTTTTTACCCAGCCCCAGAAAAACAGTATATCTAGCCTGAGGTGTTTATTGGTACACAATAGGTAAATGAAAATTAAACTCATAAACACTCTAATCAAAGTGCAAGAATCCCTAAGTCTGATAGTATTGAGCTTTAGAAAGAAAGTTTACTAATTAGTGTTCTTATACATTATTGATGAGAATATAAACTTTGGTTGTATCTAGAAAATTTAAAGATAGTAATTTAGAGAATAATTCTTTTTTACTCAGAGTTTCCAGTTCTAGGGAAGTATTTGCCATTGAATTCAAGGAGTCATACTGAAATATACTTTATTACAATAGCATTATTTACAATAGTAAGATGTAAAAATAATGGAAGAGTTCCTCAATCTGAATACTATTATCAGTTGAAAGGAATAAAGTAGATATATTTGTATTAACATAGACAAATTAGCAAACCTAATCATGATAGGAAAAAAATAGTAAATTCAGATACATCAGGTAATGCCATTTCTTGTATTTTTAATATATATTTTTTTTAGTTTGAGAAAGAGAGAACAAGGAGAGAGCATGAACAGGGGGAGGGGCAGAGGGAAAGGGAAAAGCAGACTCACACTGTGCAGGGAGCATGATGTGGGGCTGGATCCCAGAATCCTGGGATCATGACCTGAGCTGAATGCAGACACTTAACAGACTGAGCCACCCAGGTGCCCCCAGGTGATTACATTTTTATATATTTAAACATTCAAAATGGTACTTTATATTGTTTGTAAAGAAATACATTTAGTGTAAAAATACAAAAACATGAATTAAAATGCTACACAGAAAATTCAGGTTAAGGGTTGCTGCTGAAGTAGAACAGATGTGAAAGTAGGGGGTCACAATTTAGTGATACATTTAAGATGCATTTGTTAAAGAAAAAGAAAATCTCTAAAATACACAGAATCTCTGAAATGAGTATGGCAAAACACACAAATATAGAAACAAATTTACATGTATTTTAACTCTATAGAGGATATATAGCTGTCTTCATATTATTTCCTATATTTTTTCAGTGACTTAGAGCTAGTTCATCATGTAAAATAATTTTAGGGGCACTTGGGCTCATTCAGTTGAGTGTCTGCCTTTAGCTCAGCTCATGATCCCGGGGTCCTGGGATCAAGCCCCACATAGGGCTCCCAGCAGAGAGTCTGCTTCTTCCTCTGCCTCTCCCTGGGCTTGTGCTCTCTCTCTCTCTCTCTCTCTCACTCACTCATTTTCTCTGTAAAGCTCATATATTGACTTGTACAGGAGTTAAACATTAAATAATGATATCCACAGACTCAAAACTGTTGGTTCTACCTTTGTTGATACTTTTCTAGAGTCACTAATTCCATAGGTCTTTTTTTTCAAAACTTAAAAGTTTGTTTTCAAGTTACTCTTGCTTATATCTTATATTTCCTGCACTGAAAAGAGTACATAGAACATAGTAGGCTTTTAAGAAATATGTGTTGACACAGAACAGAAACAACTCTAAAATTTGTAAGGAATCATATAAGACCCTGAATAGCTAAAACAATCCTGAGAAAAAAACAAAGCTGTAAGTATCAAAAGTCCAGATTTATACATACTATAAAGCTATAGTGGGATGCCTGGGTGGCTCAGCAGTTTATCACCTGCCTTCAGCACAGGGCATGATCCTAGGGTCCTGGGATCAAGTCCCATGTCAGGCTCTTGCATGTAGCCTGGTTCTTCTCTCTCTCTCTCTCTCTCTCTGTCTCTCATGAGTAAATACATAAAATCTTTTTTAAAAAGCTGTAGTAATCAAAACAGTATGGTACTTGGACAAAAAATAGACACATAGATAAGTGGAACGGAATAGAGAGCTCAAAAATAAACCCACATGTTTATGGTTAATTAATCCATGACAAAGGAGGCAATAGTATACAATGGGAAGAAGACACTCTTTCAACAATGGTGCTGGGAAAACAAGATACCTACATACAAATGAATGAACTAAACCATTTCCTTAAAACACACAAAAATAAACTTAAAATGAGTTTAAAGATTTACATTGAATCCATAGAACTCCTAGAAGAAAATGTAAGCATTAATTTCTTTGACATTGGCTATAGAAACATTTTTCTAAATATGTCTCCTGAAATAAGGGAAATAAAAGCAAAATTAAACTATTGGGACTACACCAAAATAAAAAGCTTTTGCACAGCCAAGAAAACTACCAGAAAGCAGCCTACTGGATAGAAGATATTTGCAAATGACTTATCTGATAAGGGGTTAAAATCCAAAATATATAAGTAACTTCCACAACTCAACACCAAAAAAAAAAAAAAAAAAAAAAAATCCCCAAATAATGCAATTAAAATGGTAGAGGACCCCAAATAGACATTTTTCTGAAGAAGACTTACAAATGGCAAAAAAAAAAAGAAAAAGAAAGAAAAAGAAAAAGAAACATGAAAAAATGCTCAACATCACTCATCATCGGGAAAATGGAAATCAAAAATACAATGAGATATTACCTTACAAGACAAGAAATAACAAGGATGAAGAGAAAAAGGAACCTTCCTACACTGATGATGGGGTTTGTAAATTGGTGCAGCCACTGTGGAAAACAGTATGGAGTTTCCTTAGGTAGTTAAACATAAAATTGCCATATGATCCAGTAATTCCACTACTGGGTATCTACTCCCCAAAATGAAAACACAAATTGAAAAGTTTGTGTTTATTGCAGCATTATTTATAATAGCCAAGATATGGAAGCAAACTAAGTATCTAATGATTGGTGAGTGGATAAGGAAGAAATGGTATATATCTACAAGGGACTATTAGTCATAAAAAATGAAATCTTGCCATTTGCAATAAGATGGATGGACTTAGAGGTTAAATGCTAAGTAAAATAAATCAGAGAAAAACAAATGCCATATAATTTCATTCATATGTGAAATCTAAGAAACAAAACAAACAATCAAAGGAAAAAAGACAATCCCCCACCACCACTTTTTAAAACAGAAAAAAAAATAGTGATTGCTGGAAGGGAAGTAAGTGGGCAGATAAGTGAAAGAGATCAAGGGGATTAAGAGTACATTTATTGTGATAAGTACTGAATAGTGTATAGAACTGTGGAATCATATTGTACACCTGAATATAACACATTTGTTAATTATACTTCAATAAAGAAAGAAATATATGTTGAATGGTTGAAAAAACATGTATTTCTAGAATACCCAAGAGAACTTCAGTGTAAATTTTGATGATTCGACCATGAAAAAGCTAAAGAAAATGTTTGTATACATGAAACTTACAGTCTAATGAAAAGAGGCAACAACAAACGTAGAAACAATATGAGCTAGAATGAAAGTAAGTGATGAGGTAGTGAATGACAAGGGATGGGGTATCTTCTGCTTGGGCTGGCAGAAGATACTATCTGGGAGATGATACTTGGGCTGATATCTGATAATGGAAAGAACCAGCCTTATGAAGAGCTACAAGAAACGTATTCCAGGAACATTAAACAAAATTTGTAAAAAACTGACATGGAGATGAGACAATAAGTTTTCAGGAAGCCAAATAATGTAAATATTGCTGAAACAGTGTTGTCAGGGAGAGGGTTGCAATCGGGGGTATAGACAAAGACCAGGTGAAGTAGAAGTCACATGCAATCTTGAAGCAGAAGAAAAAGCAATTGCAACAAGTAGCGACAACATCAGTGCTATTGCTCTTGCTGTGTGGTGACTGAATGTAATGGTGTGGGACAAGATTGGGGATTCTTTTTTTTCGTGCTATAACTGTGCTTATGGAGCTTCAATAAACCTTTCTTTCACACATTAGGTATTCTCTATTGTTTTCCTGTAAAAGCACCCAAATTCATACATTCAACAATATGTAGGGATCCCTGGGTGGCGCAGCGGTTTGGCGCCTGCCTTTGGCCCAGGGCGCGATCCTGGAGACCCGGGATCGAATCCCATATCAGGCTCCCGGTGCATGGAGCCTGCTTCTCCCTCTGCCTGTGTCTCTGCCTCTCTCTCTCTCTCTCTCTGTGTGTGACTATCATAGATAAGAATGAAATAAAATATTTAAAAAAAATATGTATTTTCTTGGTCAATTTATTAATTATTTAATGAATAGATTAATGGTTTTGTTGAACAACTAAATTTAACAGAACTGCATACATAGTAAATAGATGCATACAAATGCGCATGTACGTATATGCAGTACATATATATGTGTGCACATGTTTATATACATACATATATATACGCTTCAAATACAAATGCATTTTACCTACTCTGTCCATGTATATTTGTTCTGTGTATGTTGTCTATTTCATTGCCTGATCAATTGATTAGCCAATCCCATTGATCTTGCTGCCAGGTAGACCCTCAGCGGTTATTGAGGAAACTGAGTGGCTCTTGCTTCTTTTTTTTTTTTTTTTTTTTAAAGATTTTATTTATTTATTCATGATAGTCACACAGAGAGAGAGGCAGAGACACAGGCAGAGGGAGAAGCAGGCTCCATGCACTGGGAGCCCGACGCGGGACTCGATCCCAGGTCTCCAGGATCAGGCCCTGGACTGAACGCGGCGCTAAACCGCTGAGCCACCAGGGCTGCTCCGCTGTTTCTTCTTATAGGGGAAGATAGGTGGAGAGTTGTTTTTCTCCCTTTTTTGGCTTGATAAACTTATTTCTCAGCTATTTTTTTTTAATTTCCTTTTCCTAATATAATTTCAGCTAGTAAAGAGAGTTTCTAGAAAGTTAGGAGTTTTACAGTCTCCTCTCTAATGCTCCCAGCATGCAGAATAAATTGTTCCCCAGCCATTTGGGTTTCACAAGTTTCACATTTCAGATGAAAACTAAATGCCTAAAGTATTTGGCAAAGGGATATTAGGCTCTCTGCTGCAAGTATTTTTCCCCACAATATCATTTCATAGGTTCAACCCAATTTTATGGTCTTATGAATGTAATAATATCTATCAAAATATTTTTAAGTATTCAGTATCCTAAGACAAAAAAAGCAAAACCCAACATTGGAATTATACTCGCATAGACAAGCATACTCACAAGCACACTCACAAAACATATTTACTTAAAATTGCTTTATATAAAATATTCTTGTGTTGGAAGCAAAGGAGAATTTATTACGTGGTTAAATCAATGTTAAAATGTATTTGTAAAGCCATATATTAGATAAATTTAATACAGCTAATGAAATTCTATAGCACGAACACTCTCTGCCTTGTAGCATATATTATTTAAGGTCTGTGGAAACTAAGTGTTTTAATGCACATAGTGCTGTTGATCACTATGGGTTTTTGACATCCTAAAAACAGGCTGTGTTTACATCATGTGGATATGGAGATAAACAAACCTTAAGTCTCCTCTGAAACACACGCTTTCATTTTATAGGTGTTATTATGAGCAGCAAGCTTTTTAAAAATGATCAGGCCCAGGCTAAAATGGTATTCAATGACTGTTACTTGAGTTTACAGGGGCTGTTAAAATTGTTGACAGCTTTTTTCACTATAAGCACAATGGCGTTCAAGGAGATGATGGAATGTGTTGTCCCTTTTTATAGCCATAAATTCTGTTGCTAACTGTGTATGTGTAACAGCAAGGAAAATTTGGGAAATGTCATACCTTATTCCAAACCCTACCCCTTAATGCTTACACAGGATTACCTACTTTGATCTCATTACACCACCTGGGGTTGCCCTTTGTCTCCATCAGCAGCACAAGAGCAACCTATTTTGTTTCCACCTTCTCAGTCCTATTCATTTCAGTAGTTATTGATTTAAGTTTTATTCTATCCAAGACAAAATGCTAGGCACTGAATATTCAAAAATGATCAACTTTTTTGTGACAAGACAGATGGACCTCTAGGGTATTATGCTAAGTAAAATAAATCAGAAATAAAAAGGCAAATTTCATATTGTTTATACATGTAAACTAAAAAATACAAAACAAAACAAAAACCAAATGAACAAACACAAAGCAGAAGGAAACTCATAAATACAAAGAACAACCTGTTGGCTGCCAGAAGGGAGGTAGTAGATGAGCAAAATAGGTCAAGGGGATTAAGAGGTAATTGTTGTAAAATAGATAAGTCATGGAGGAGTGCTTGGTTTCCTCAGTCTGTAGATCATGCAACTCTTGATTTCAGGGTTCAAGTGCCACTTTGGGGGTGCAGCCTACTTTAAATAAACAAACAACTAAGTCATGAAGATGAAAAGTACATCATAGAAAGTACACTCAATAATATTGTAATAATGTGTGGTGACACATGGTAACTGCACATACTGTGGTGATCTTTGCATAATGCATAGAATTGTCAAATCACTATGTTGTGCCCCCAAAACTATCATAACCATGTAGGTCAATTGTACTTCAATAATAAAATTTTTTAAAATGATCAATTCATGGCACCTGTTCTTAAGTTTTCTCACAATCCCTTGGGTATGCATATATATTATAAATGTTTTCTTTGTAGAAAAGTGAATAGAAAGATCGAGGCATGCATCCGGTATTATGGCAATGTGTATGATGTTTCTCTTTGGAAGAGTTGGCTTTATTTTTTAAGGTAAAGTTTTGATAATTGGCTATGAATTAATATTTACTTTTATTATCCACATTTAATATGAGTAATTATTTATTTAGGTTCTTTATAGAAAGAAGTGAATAATTTAAGGAATTTTATAAGGAAATTAATTTAAGGAATTCCACAGAAAACTGATATAAAATTTTTAGTAGAGGATAAAGAGAGAAGTTTTCATTCTATAATTCCATTGTGTAGGTCACTTGCTTTGCATTTGGAATAAATGATTACTTTATACAAAGGTGTTAATTTAGCTTTACATTGATAGTTATTTCACTACAGAAACATGAAAACATATACTAGATAAATAGTTTAGAGCTGGGGTGGGGGGATGGTCCGACACTGGAATATCATGTTATTACAAAAGAATATCATAACAACCCAGGAAGGAAAATTTGATAATACATTTAACTAGCACAGAAATATGATTTAAATATTTCTTTTAAATATTAGGTCGCTAAAATTTATAGATGGGCTCAGTAAAGAGTGGAAGAATTTTCTGGAATCACTCTCATAGTCTTCCTAAGTGCACAATGACATACACATGAACAGAATATTGCTTTTGATGATTACATCATACCTGCATGGCTAAATCAATAGAGATTGGCCATACTAATCCATGAATATTGCCATTATATTCTTTAATATTAATAAAAATAAAAAATAATGGAGATAATATTTTAGGTATGCAGAGGTATTTTTTTTTAGACTCCCACTTTAGTAAAGTGGCAGTGAGATGAGAAACATATGAAAATAGTAGATAAAACAATGAAATATCCATAGAAAGCTCCTGAATATGTCTTTAGTGGGCATAGATACATGCCCTCAATAGATACATGAAATATAGTAAAAGCAAGAGGGTCATCAGAACTTGGACATAATTACCTCATTTAATTCTTACCATAATCCTGGGGCACCTGGGTGGCTCAGTCAGTTGTGTCTGCTTTTCACTCAGGTCCTGATCTCAGGGTCCTGGGGTCAAGCCCTATAAGCTTCCGGCTCAGCTGGAAGTCTGTTTGTCTATCTGTCCCTCTCCCTTCTTGTGCTCTCTCTCTCAAAAAAATAAAAAAAATCTTACCATAATCTGTTGACATTGATTATAATCATTCTTGTTTTTCAGATAAGGAACCAGGGCTGAGGAAATTCAAGTAATTATGTCCAAAATCCCTGAACTAGCAAGTAGCAGAAGCAAAACTTAATGACAAAGAAGTCTTAGAGGTACTATAGTGTATAGAAAAACTAAAACAATACAAAACAAAACAAATATAGTACTTGACTGAAGAAATAATAGGAAAATATCAAAACATTACAAATTTTGGGGTTGTGGGATTAGACAACAATGCATGTAAGTTATAACTTCATATTTTACTACATACATAATTTTGACCCTACTGCTTTATCTCTTTGTTTTGTTTTGTTTTTGTTTTTGTTTTTGTTTTTGCTTTATCTCTTTGAACAATAGACTACTTCTTTGATTTTTTTAACATTTAATTATTTATTCATGAAAGAGAGATAGGGAAAGAGAGGCATAGGGAGAAGCAGGCTCCATGCAGAGAGCTTAATGTGGGATTTGATCCTGGGACTCCAGGATCATGATCTGGGCCAAAGGCAGGCGCTTAACTGCTGAGCCACCCAGGCATCCCCAGACTACTTCTTTGAAAAAATATACATAATAATACCTGTTTTCAGTTTAGTTGAAGTTAATGTAATGTACATTAGCCATTTTTTTAAAAGCCAGTGATCAATAACGATTAGTAGCTCCTTTTACTTCTCTCACTTTTGCGGAACATAGAGTCTAATAAAGAAAATGTAACTTGTACTAATGTAACTAACATGACATGTAACTTACATTAACATAACTTATAACTAAGTAATATGTTACTTATATAACATTGTTTTCAGAAGAGAAGGTGCATAATGCTGTAAGAAAAGTTTCAAAATGTTTTGAAACCAGACTTCTAAGGATTATTTGGTTTCTATAGAACATTGCTTTATTGTGGTTAGATGCTCATTACTTTGTTTTTACATTCAGTTTATTCTGTCCACGTTACAGTTACATGTAGTGAAGAATTTCCAAGTTTAAACTCTTAAAACCAAGGTTCTAGCCCAATGTCTTGGATACTCTAACCACTAAGGGACATAATTATTTATTACCTCTCTTTGTCTTTATTTTCTCATATGTAAAACTGAAGTTTTCTGTCAAACTGTACTCATAGATATTTTGGGGGAGAAAAGGCACACTGATGTGACATCATTTAGAAAATTAAATGTGTTGATGAAATTATATTCATACCTTATATTTGATGTTAATAAAGTAATTCTTATTGAACTTTCAGCACCATGCATATTCTTAATTGTTAAGTTGCCCGAACAGTTGGCTTTAGCTAAAAAATAATAGTCTTTCAGTTTGCTCACAAAATTCTTCAAGAAAAATATTATATTGTATAGCAAAGTATTTTGCCCTACATTTCTGTAAAATGTGAAAACCTCAGATAATCAAATAATTAAATAAACCTTTAATAACCTTAATTAAATAAGAAATTTAAAGTCAAATGAGGGAAGATTTCACCAGAAGAAGGCAAACCTGGCCTTTCAAAAAAAGAAATGCAGCAGTATTTAGGTGAAGTATACTAATAGCCACAAATTACTTTGTGATATATCAAAAATAAAATGAATTAATGGATGGATAGGATAAACAGATGGATACATATGAGGAAACCAATTTCAGCAAAGAATAGAACTTCTACAGTGAGTAAACATTCATTCTAAAATTCTTTGAATTTTGCTATGTGTTTGCGAATTTTCACAATTTTGAAAAAAAAGGAGCTTTCAGGTAGAAAAATTAGCCATTAAAATATATGTCTACACCACACCCTATGGCTTCCAGTATTTATTTCTTCCAACATTTGGTATCATCCAGGGAGCTCTGTGCTATTCCACACCTCAACCAACTCACCTCCTTATCTCTTCACTCTTTATTCTCTCTATGGCTTAAATCTTCTCAGTGTTGTTTCCTTTTAAAGCTAACAGTTGCTTAATTTCCAGTTGATAGTGTTTTTCTGTTGTGACATATGCTGTATTAAACTCTACAGCTTCTTCCCACATGCCTCCAACACAAACAACTATGGACATTGTGTCAACAATGTTAAATCTATACATCCCCATGAGAAAACTTCTAAGACAAAGAAGAAAAATCAAAGTGGTCTAGGTAATCCATCATTCTATAAGGAGATTATTTTCAAATCAAAAAATGCATTTTTTTGGGAATGCATATGGGAATAAAGTACTTAATAATTATTTTCCAAATGGCTGTATTTAATGAATTCTGATAATTTGCTACAACCTTCCCCAGCTCTCTTCAAAGTGGGCGTCCCTTTATTTTAATTTTACAGTAGAAGAATCAGTCAATGGTAGATTGCCTTCATTATTGCTATTTGTTTCTTTTTGTGAGAGTTCTTTCTATGATTAAACATTTATCAAAATTCTGCCATATAACAATGATAAAAAAAGATTTCGCCCTTCCCTTCACATACTGTAAGTAAGTAAATAAATAAATAAGATAGCACGGCACAGTAGAAAGAGTACAGTTTATATTCAAAGCCCAGTTAAGATACTTGTATGGTGGGATCCCTGGGTGGTGCAGTGGTTTAGCGCCTGCCTTTGGCCCAGGGTGCGATCCTGGAGACCCGGGATCGAATCCCACGTCGGGCTCCCGGTGCATGGAGCCTGCTTCTCCCTCTGCCTGTGTCTCTGCCTCTCTCTCTCTCTCTCTGTGACTATCATAAAAAAAAAAAAAAGATGCTTGTATGGTGTGTACCTTTAGGGGAATAACCTCTCTGAACTTGATCATGATATTAACATTGACTTCTCATGATTCACTTACAATTGGAAATAATATATTTGAAATACATTTGACATAGAGTGTTGTTACATAAAATAAAGCATTAAAATCAGCTCAGAATTTGGAAGATGATCTCAAATTTTGGTAGTAATGGTCAATGGCAGCATTATATTAAATAAAACAACTGTGGAAAACGTGTTTGTAAGGATGATGTCAAAACTCTCCAGTCTGGTTGAAGCAAACTTAATGAGTAAGTTGTAAATAACATCAAATTACTTTTTATTGATTTATGTATTCTTATATTTACAATGATTGTGGCTACTGCAGGAGTTTCACGTAATATTCTAAGTAAAACTGAAGATGGTCTTTATTCCAGCTACTCTTTTTTTCCCTAATATCTTAGATGTATTATACTTACAGCTTCTTGAATTTTTTCCCTAATATAACATATTTCCATGCACTTCCTGAAGCAATATCGATCCCTTCCCCAGTTCCAGAGCATAAGACACTCACTGTCTGGCAGTTCCCCAACACTCCTTTTCTCTTATCTATTTAATATTCTCTTATCCATTTACACTACAATTACTTTGTAGTGTAACTGTCTCTTTACATCTCTGGTCTTCCCTCCTGTTCACCCTGAGTTTATTAGGGTGAGAAGGTATACATACCATTCTGAGTATTTTTGGTATCTTTTTTTTTTTTTAATTACACACAATAAGTCCTCATTATGGGCCATTTTTAAAATATTTTATTTATTTATTCATGAGAGAGAGAGAGAGAGAGAGAGGCAGAGACACAGGCAGAGGGAGAAGCAGGCCTTCTGCAAGGAGCCTGATGCAGGACTCAATCCTGAATCCCGGGTTCACACCCTGAGCTGAAGGCAGATACGTAACTGCTGAGCTACCCAGGTGTCCCCAGTGTGGGCCCTTTAAATAGCATAGCGATTAAGATAATCAAGTTTGACATTTATTAAAGGGATATTTATTTTACTAATCATGCTAGTAATATTTTACTACCAATTTCAAAGAAAAATTTGAGTAGAATATAAATAATATGCTGACATTAGAAAAAAGTGTAGAACCTCTGCAGCCTAGTTTCCTTATTTTACAGATGAATACCTATGCCGTCTTGTATGATTTGATAAAAGAATTGCTAGTATATTAGTTTGCTAGGGCTGTCATAACAAAGTACTAAAGACTGGGTGGCTTAAACAACAGAAGTTTATTTTGCCACAATTCTGGTAGACTGGAAGTCTGAAATCAAGATTTGACAGGATTGGTTTCTTCTGAGGTCTTTCTTGTTGCTTTATAGATGGCTGTCTTCTCCCTGTGTCATCTCAAAGTCTTCTGTTTATGTCCATGTCCTAATCTATTTTTCTTAATAAGCACATATTGGATTAGTATATATGTTTTCAGTTTAACTTACTTGTCTTTTTAAAAGACCCTATTTCCAAATACAGTCATATTCTGAGGTACTGAGGGTTAGGACTTCAACATAAGAATTTTGGATGAACATAATTCCGTATATAATACCTACCTAGTTAGTAGGTAGTTAATTGCTATTGGAATAAGATTTGATTTATTTGAATTATGTAAGTATATATTTATTAAATTTTTGGACCACATTTTGTAAATAGCTTTTCAGAAGATCAAAACTGAATAAAAGCAGTGCACCTTGAACAAGTATAACCTCTACTATCAAGTTTAGAGGATATATGAAGCAGAGGTTTGCGAAGGTATAAAAACAGACAAGAAAATGTTGAAATAAAAATAATAGGGGTAGTTGACATTTTCTGATGTTAGAAATAATATAAAGAAATAATAATTCAAAGAGTCTGTCATATCGTATAATTAAAAGACTGGCATTTGAGGCACCTGGGGGTGCTCAGTTGGTTAAGTGTCTGACTCTTGATTTCAGCTCAGGTCATGATCTCAGGGTTCTGGGATCGAGCCCTGTGTCAGTCTCCGTGCTCATCAGGAATCTGCTTGAGGATCCTCTCTCCCTCACCCATACCTCCCCTGCTCATGGTTGCATGCTCACATGAGCTCTCTCTCTTAAATAAACAAATAAATCTTTAATAAAAAAATTAAAAATAAATGACGGGCATTCTTACAGAAATAATTTTAATAAAAGGTCAATGGAGCAGAGTAAATACTTCTGAAATAGGAACCCAATAATATATCAACATTAAGTTTATGTTAATATAACTTCTCACCCATAAGAGAAAATATGGACACTTCAACAAATGTTGGGACTAATGGTATGCTTTAGAACAAAGTAAAAGTTAGACATCTTGCTTCACAACCTGAATAAAATTTCCTTATTTGTTAAGTTTTATTTAAATTCCAGTTATTTAACATACAGTGCAATATTAGTTTCAGGTATATACCATATAGTGATTCAGCAGTTCCATACAATACCTGGTGCTCATCACACACATGCCACATGCACTCCTTAATCTCCATCACCTATTTATCCCATCTCCCCACTCATCTTCCCTCTAGTAGCAATCAGTTTACTCTTTATAGTTAAGATGCAAACCAAGAAATAGACTCTTAAATACATTTCACTTTCATTACATAAATAAAAAATCCATATACAAAGAGAAAGCACAAAGTTAAAAAGTAAATTAAAGTGTGGAAGAACATATTTGAGAAATATAGAAAACAAAAAGTTTTAATATCCAAAATTAAAAGATAGGAATATAGATAAAAATTGATAGTTTATGATCCCAAAATTAATATAGAAAAACTATACAAAATAAGTATATGAAAATTTATTCTACATTAGTTATAATAGAATGCTAGTTATGATAAATATATATCACCACAATATGATATGTATGACAGTGATGTATGATGTATAATAATATATTATATAATATAATACATAAATATACTTGATAATAACTATATTTTAAAAATGTATGATGATATATGTATAATTTATACCAAAATATATACTTTAAAAGAATTTTGATAATATATGTTTATTATATATTACATATTTTGTAAACAATTTGATAATTTATACATCATATGTACAAATAAAATATATTTTTTAAAACAATTTGATATTAAATGTGTATTTATATAATCATTTGATCTAGAGATTCTATTTCCTTCATATAATCTATGGAAAGTAAATAAATGCATGAAAAATATTTATGAATTGTAGTATTTAAGTTAAGGGAATCGGAGATGCTAAGTAGTCTATTTTCTTGATGAATTACAATCTATGTAAATGTTTGTGTGGCACTGTTGTCAAACTTGTATAAAAGACTTCCAAGACCATGGCCTTAGTATATATAAAAGACATGTAGATGACCTTTGGAGGCTTTTTCATAATACATTACCAATGATGTGATTGTGTTTTTGCCAAGACTAAAATCAACAATACAAGAAACAACAGGGGTTGGCAAGGATGTGGAGAAGTGGAAACCCTCTTGCATTGTTAATAGGAATGCAAACTGGTACAGCTAGTCTGGAATACAGTTTGGAGGTTTCCCCCCAAAATTAAAAATTGACCTAACCTATGATCCATCAAGGCACTACTAGGTATTACTTAAAGAATATAAAAATACTAATTCAAAGGGATACATATACTCTGATGTTTATAGCAGCATTATTTACAATAGCCAAATTATGAAAACAGCCCAAATGTCCATCCACTGATGAATGGATAAGGAAGATAAGGTATATGCATACACTGGGATATTACTCAGCCAAAAAAGAACGAACTCTTGCCATTTGAGAGGATATGGATGGAGCTAGAGAGTACAATGCTAAATGAAATAAGTCAGAGAAAGACAAATATCATAATTTCACTCATATATGGAATTTAAAAAACAAAACAAATTAACAAGGCAGAAAAAAAGAGTGAGAGGCAAACCAAGAAACAGATTCTTAATTATAGAGAACAATCGGACAGTTACCAGAAGGGAAGTGCATGAGGAGGATGAGTTAAATAGATGACAGGGATGAAGGAGTGCACTTTTAATGAGCACTCGGTGTTGTATGGACGTGTTGAATCACTATATTGTACACCTGAAACTAATATTGCAGTGTATGTTAACTAACTGGAATTTAAATAAAAACTTTAAAATAAAAAGAACTGTAGATCATCAATGGGTGTGCAGACGGGCTCTTAGATAGGTTCTTAAGCCCTCCACCTGAATGTTTCAAGCATAAAAAGAGTTCACTTACTTCATTCTATATACAATGATTGGCTAATCATTAATACTCATCTGCAATTAATCTGTCTACTTATCTTTCTATCTCAATTAAAAGGACATGGTTTAAACATTTTTTCAATATTAACATTGTATGTTCATAAATCTGAAAGTTTGAGTTAAACTAGGGATTTCAGGGTTAATCATTTGGTTACAAAGATATACTTTCTTGGAAAAAGAGTATAGTTTTGTGGTTAGATTGAAACAAATGATTGCTTCTATCCTGGACAAGCACCAGCAGATGTAAAATGTAGAATGACGGGATCCCTGAGTGGCGCAGCGGTTTGGCGCCTGCCTTTGGCCCAGGGCGCGATCCTGGAGACCCGGGATCGAATCCCACGTCGGGCTCCCGGTGCATGGAGCCTGCTTCTCCCTCCTCCTGTGTCTCTGCCTCTCTCTCTCTCTCACTCTCTGTGTGACTATCATAAATAAATAAAATTTAAAAAAAAATGTAGAATGACCATAATGTGCCTCTGACAAACAGCCACATGGCTCTTTGTCAGAGAGTTTTCTAAGAAGAAAAAGGACTATTGTACATTTTTTTCTTTAAGTCAAATTAAAGTGTATGGTTTGTGAAGCCAAAGGATAAAACAAACAAACAACAAAACCAAAACCAGAATGAACCAAATAACTTTCCTGACCACTCACACAAATTTTGTCTCCTTCACTTAGATACCCGCAAAGCATCTCTTTCATTGTTTTCTTTCTGTAATTTTTTTTTGTCTTCTCTTTGAACTATTATTCTCTGTTTGTGGGGAAAAGGCATTCTAGCTAGACAATTAGCTCCCACTTAGGGACAGCCAGACACTACATAATGGCACAAAAGGCACTTGAGCAGTATTCACATTTGTAGTTGGGCACTGCAAGAGCACAAAGGGTTTGGATCAGAGCTATGGACACAGCAAAGGCAGTCGAGATGAAGATAAAATGAAAAAATATAAAGACTCAAACAACACAAATTATTTTTTTAGGGTAAAAAACAGATAATATACAACAATTTGCTTAAGAGCTCAGACTTTGATGTGAGACAGAAGTTGAAACACCATCTGACTGCCGTTACTAGCTCTGTGACCTTGAACAATTTACTCCATCTTGTTAACTTCTGTTTCTTCACTGGTAGACAAAATGAATTATATGTCACAGTGTTCGGAAGTGGTCGATAACATAGAACATAAATTTCTGAGCCCAATGTATGGCATATATTAGACCTTAAAACATATCAGTTGCTATTTTTACTATTATTATTATCATCATTGTTGCTATTTAAAATGAACTCATAGGGATGCATACCATTTGTCATTATTTAAAACTTTTACTATGCTTTTAAGACATTTTATTCAAAGGATATTTATCTCCACTAAGAGGAGCTTCCATATAATAAAATATCTAGTGGTATCTAAGGGTAAATTAATTATAAAGTCTCATTCTCCTTTATTACAAAATGATAATCACTGGGATGGCCTGGGTGGCTCAGGGCGTGATCCTGGAGTCTTTGGATCGGGTGTCGCATGGTTCCTTGCATGGAGCTTGCTTCTCCCTCTGCCTATGTCTCTGCCCCTCCTTCTGTGTCTCTCATGAATAAGTAAATAAAATCAGTATAAAAAATAAAATAAAATCAAGAGGATACTCTTTTAAAAAATCTTTTAAAAAATGACAATCACTGAAATATATTATTCTGTCAGGATATTTTTTCCTTTCTAGTAGAAACATTGCAAAGGATCGGATGCTTTATAGTCATTAAAACAATATGAGTTCTCATTCTACTATTAAAGCATTGAAGTGCTAATTAAAAATAAATATGTTTGAATGTTACCAGTTAAAAGTTTACTTTTAAAAAAAACTATTTTTATAATCTAAATAAGATATTGCAGAGTGATCCTTGTACATAACAATATATGAGTAAAAATAAAGAATATTTCTTATAAAATTATAGAGGAATTGCACAGCATTACATACAAACTTACGATTGTCAGCATTCCTTTATGTGTTTGTGTTTATTTACGTCAAAAGATGAATTGAAGAGTAACTAAGTAACAAAAAGGTTAAGTATTTTTTCCTAGAAATCACTAAAAATATGCATCTATAATAATCAAATCCTATAGCTTCATGCTATTCTGTTAAAACAGCCCCCCACATTGAATAATTGGAGTCTCTGGATCTGAATATTATCTGATAATAAATGCTAATTATGTTGAGCCCTATTGTGTGCTGAAAATATAAAATACAAAAAGTCATGATGTATACATTTGACACAAACCCATGAGTCTCCAAGAAACTTATCTTGTGATTTGCCCTGTTGTAACATGCTGCCATTCCATTAACTTTGTTTTCACCTTTTTCTGTGTCCTTACGCTCTTTTTGGTAACTGAGTTCCTGCATGTTCTCTACTTCTTGAGACTCCAATTTGATAGGCTTACCTTTTCTCAAGGTGGAAAATGTTTAAATCAATAAAATTAGTATCCAGCATAATGTTGAGATAAAATCTATTTCGGTTTAATAGTAGTTATCTACCTATGTAGATTATCTTCTTCACTAGGCTCCTGAATTTCACAATCCTGCCTGTCTTTGATGCTAAAAGATTAACTGTGTTATTTACTACTCATATGTTTTAATCCTCACTGACTGTCTGCCAGACTGAATTTCCACACATTTATATTTTCAGACATTTCTTATGACATGTCATTTGACTCTAGAATTGGGAATTTCTTTTTAAAATTATTTTAATGTTCAGATATTATGTTTAATATTCAGATATTATTATGTGTTCAAGTTATTTTCATCATAGAAAGTACATTCTTTTTTTAAAAACTTTTTTTTTTTATGATAGGCACACAGTGAGAGAGAGAGAGAGGCAGAGACACAGGCAGAGGGAGAAGCAGGCTCCATGCACCGGGAGCCCGACGTGGGATTCGATCCCGGGTCTCCAGGATCGCGCCCTGGGCTAAAGGCAGGCGCCAAACCGCTGCGCCACCCAGGGATCCCAGAAAGTACATTCTATACTCTGCCTTTCAAAAATCTATTCTCTCTTCTTTTTATATCATCCACCCTTTCAACAAGGTAGACTACATTTTCTCATCTCTAGGATCACCATATGACCTGGGTTGGCTAAGATAGTTGATTATATCTCTTTGCCTTCTGAAGTTGTTGCCATCTCTCACTATCACTTTCAAAGTGTTCTGATTTACGTAGTAATTGTTAGTCTCACCCTAATCATTCAGTGCATCCTAAAAACCACTATCATTAGAGTCCTTCCCTCACTAGAATATGGCATTTTACTCACTAAAGTTACCAAAGATTCATATTTGCCAATGACAGACAACATTTCAACCTTTACTCACTAGATTCCTCTTTATTTGACCCTCTGTACTATTTCCTCCCTCATAAGTCAATGATCTCTTGGAGTCCACAATTTCACATTATCATCATTCCTCTTCCTCTCTGTCCATTTGTTCTAGTTCCCTCCTTCTCACACTGCTTCTTCTCCTTGTCTTTTAAACACTAATATTGCCCAACTTATGACCTTATTGTCCTTGTGTCAAAAGGCCACTTTCCTAAGATGAATCCATGACATTCCTCACTCCACTTACCTATATGCAGATAATTCCCAAATTAATATCTCCAATGTGTCTCCCTACTCTAGCTCTCCTCCAACAAATTTTACAGAAATACTCTTCATATCTGCTGATGCCGCTTGAGTGGTAATATCATTATCCTGGGCCTTAACACAGTTTTATCACTAGCCTTCTTTTCTTCCAATTTAACCCTTTATAAAATTGTCTTCTAATTAAAATGAAAACATATCACTCTTGCTTAAAATGTTTCAGTTTCTGGGGATCCCTGGGTGGCTCAGCGGTTTGGCGCCTGCTTTTGGCCCAAGGCTGATCCTGGAGTCCCAAGATCAATTCCCACTTCGGGCTCCCTGCATGGAGCCTGCTTCTCCCTCTGCCTGTGTCTCTGCCTCTCTCTCTCTCTCTCTCTCTCTCTCTCTCTCTCTGTGTGTGTGTGTGTGCGTCTCTCATGAATGAATAAATAAAATCTTTAAAAAAATGTTTCAGTTTCCTATTTATTTCTGAAATACAGGGGATCCCTGAGTAGCTCAGCGTTTTAGCGCCTGCCTTTGGCCCAGGCATGATCCTGGAGTCCCGGGATCAAGTCCTGCGGGCTCCCTGCATGGAGCCTGCCTCTCCCTCTGCCTTTGTCTCTGCCTCTCTCTCTCTCTCTCTGTGTGTGTGTGTCTCTCATGAATAAATAAATAAAAATCTTTAAAAAAAGAATTTATTTCTGAAATACAGATTCTTATAATGGCAAATAAGATTCTTTATTATAGGATCATTGCTTCTTCTTTCAGTTTTTTTTTCAGTCTTCTCTTATTTCCCCACTCTATTTGCTAACAAAGAGCTGCTTATTATATCTGACCACCATACACTCTAGGTTGTTTCTTATCTTCGTGCCTTTATCCCTTCTTTTGTTCATTTCTAGATATCTAGTCACATAGCTCACACTTACTCATCCTTCATTACTAGGCCTAGACCTCACATACTCAAAGCCATCTTGAGCTCTTCAGGATGAGTCAAATGCCTTTCTAACCCACCCATCATCTAATCCAACCTTCCAAATGTAATCACCCCATTACCTCGCCCAAAACATATTACATAGGTATGTTCGTTAGTAGACTCATCAAACTGTTTCTGTGTCCATTTCTTCAGTGGACAAATGTGAGTTCTTCTGGGAAGACAGTGAATCCCCTCTTTTTCTTTTCTTATCTTTCTCTCCCCTCCCCTGGAATTATAGGAGCTCCTTTTTAAACTATGACTAGAGATTATGACTATTTCTAACATATGCAACACAGGCTGCAGCTGAGCAGAAGCAGCTGTAACAATAAAATCTGTATATCCTTTTTGAAAATTACAGGGAATATGAAGAATCTGTTGTATTGAGGAAATTCCCTGAAATCAAATATTGCATTTGTTTCAGGGACTTCTGATTGAATATTAAAATATTTAGAGAAGGATGCCTGGGTGGCTCAATGGTTGAGCCTCTGCCTTTGGCTCAGGTTATGATCCACGGGTCCTGGGATGGAGTCCAGCATCAGGCTCCCCACAGGGAGTCTGCTTCTCCCTCTGCCTATATCTCTGCCTCTCTCTATGTTTCTCTCATGAATAAATCTAATTATTTTTAATGTTTAGAGAACTGTTTTATTAGAAGCTCTTAATGATATGCTATTTACATACATGAAGTTCTAACCCAATGGTTATATCAGGCATAAGGTTAGCATTTTATAAAGTGATAATGGATTTGCATTAATATAAACCAATAAAAATATAACTTCTCTTGATTTAGTGTCACCTAGAATTTAAACTATGATCATATCTACAGTGAATTCATTGGTTAAAAAAACTTTATTTTTTGCAAGTCCGATAATATAGTTTATTATGCTTAAACATTATCTATAAAAATCATTTAAACACAAGGACAAAATAATAATTTTTAAACATGCTATTTTGAGTGAGGAATTTATAGTATGGATAAGTAGAATAAGATAACACGTTAAAATGATTATGGCAATTTTTACTCCCTACATAGGACAATTTCCCCAATTTATCAGATATAACTCTTGCTGGTTGTAATTAGCCATTTTTCTTACAGTGTTCAAAAGCAGTTGTCTTCATTGTTTCTTTTAAATTTGAATCTTCTAGAATACAATCCATCATTGTCATGGACATCACTAAGTGATGCTATTTCTGTACAGGTGTAAAAACTATACTAACTCAACATCTGTGAGGGTGTCTGAATTCAGACAAGAATTTTATATTTTCTGAATGACAAAAATCTTAATTCTCCATGCTAGAAATAAGTACAGTGATTTGGATCCTTTTTACTATTTACTGCTGTGTTCTATTACAAGAGTCTGCAGAATACCTAATATCAAGTCTCTTCTAAATACACAAATTTTATTACATTGTTTTGATTACTAAACCCTTTGGTAAATATCTCATTGTTTTAATAAACTATAAGAATGCATATTAACTTTTTGTTGTAAGATTTGTTTGGGTTTGTTTTTGGAGAGACTAAAGCGGGGAGATTTTAGTCAAGCATAACATAAACACTTGATAAAAACTGAGTTAACAGCTATGATATTACTTGGCTTGTATTACACTCTACCAATTTTACTTAGCAGTGTGTACCTGACTAGTAGCACTAGATAAGGAGCCTCGGTTATTTAGAGTTCTGATGCAACCTACAGAAGCTGAGTGTTTGGTAAACAGTAACAAATGAGGCTAACTGTGGACTGGAACCCTACAATAACGCTTCAGACTATTTTCACCCTGATGCCCATAATATTTCTCTTATGAAAGGGCTGAAATAAGGAAAAGAGAGATATTATTGGTTATTTATGGATTTCATGCTACTCACCTTTAGGGATAAATGATTAATATAATTTTCAGTATTATCTATCATATCCAACGGTAATTGAAACTTGCAGTTGTTCAGGTCAAAAACCTTGGAAGCATTCTTGACTCTTATCTCACAATCATGTAACCAAAACCAACAGCTCTACTTTCAAAAACTAATTCAAAATCAAACCACTTGACATCACCTCCAGTGCTACCACACAAGCCTAAACCAGCAGAATCTCATGGTTAGATGATTGCATTGTCTTCTAAATTGTTCCATCTCTACCTTTCCTCCCTTGTCTTTATCCAGCATAATAGCCAGGGTAATTCTTTTAACATGCAGGTCATGTGCTGTAAGTGCTCAAAAGCTCCCGATGTTTCCATCTCTTATTCTGAGTAAAGCACTGACAGACAAATACCTACAAGGCCTATACCTGTATCCATTTTCTACTACTGTGTCAATTTAGGAGGCTTACAACTGCACACATTTATTATCTCACAATTTCCATAAGCTAAATGTCTGGACACAGTTTATCTGGGTTCTCCATGTCAGATCTCACCCACGTGAAATACTGGTGATGACCAGAGATAGTCTCATTGGTGGGGTGGGAAAGTTCTGCATCCATGCTCTCTCCAGTTGTTGGCATAATTCACCTCTGGTTTATTGGTGGTTGGAGGACAGAGGCCTTTGTTTTTTTCCTGCTTGTCACAAGCAGATCACTCTATGGTCCAAGAGGTCACCCACAATCCCTCGACATGTGAGCCTGTCTGTAGACCCTCTTAGAACATGATAGCTTATTTCTTCAAAGCCAACAATGAAGGAGAGCCTCTAGAGTATCTGGTGTGTATACAGATATATGTGTGTGTACACATATGAAATCATACTATAGTAAGGAGAGTGACATTCCACCATCTTTGCCATCTTCTTTTGCACCTTTTGCCATAGTGAATATGAATATTACAAAGACCATGATTATTACGAGACCACTACAGTGTCTGTCCACAAGCCCTACATGAACTTCTCACTCACTGCTTCTCTAACTTCATCTTCTACCAATCTCCCTCTTGCCTGCTGTACTGGAGTACAGTTTGGCCTCTTTGCTGTTCATTAACTCTCAAACCTTAATAATGTAAGACTCTATGTTCATGCTTGTCTCTGGTGAACAAGTCTTTCCGAGGAAAGAAATGCGTATGATAGGTACTTGTAATGTCTTTATATCCATCCTTAAATGCAAACTTACCAGGAAAAATATCCCTAACCACCCTATAAAATGCAGCAAGCAATCCCCATCCTCCTTATTCTGAATCCCTGAAATATTTTTCTCCATAGAATATGTTACCACTTGACATTTTATTTTTTTGTTTGTCTTTCCCACATCATTACGTAGGCACAACATTTTTGTTTACCATTGAATTCCTAGCACCAAGAACAATGCCTGCTGTCCATTTATTGAGGAAGATTTAAATAAATATGTATACAATAGATTACTGGGTTGTTCCTCTGCTTTCTGAATAGGGACTGATTTGGATCAAAATTAAGTCTATAATATAGAAAAAAATCTTACTTTTGATTATTTGATGTTTCCCTTCATTGTGTGTGAATCTGATTGATATGTTTCAAGGTTAGTATCTATAAATAGACTTTCTCACTGTGCATATAATCTGGTATAAAGAGCCCTATTGGTAGAAAGATAGGAAATCTATGACTCCTGGTTCAAATCTACTCACAAAACTTTCAGAGGACCTTCCCCAAAATCAGTATTCAATAAATCTTCACTGAAATAAATAGGGCCTAAAGCTAGTTTATTATTGGCAGCTCTAATGTTTGTAATTTTCAATCAGTTGGAAATGATACAAAGTGATCACGTGAATCTGGGGATTATTCCCACTTTTCATCACATGGGTTATTGAATAGTAGTTACCCATGTAGATCATTGATTCAGAAGTGTTGCTACTTATATTTTTGTCCACTAACTTGAATACAATTCAAATGGAGTTCGTTGGTCTTACAGATTTGCATTTATGGCTGAGTTTTGTTTCACTTTCATGAAAATTCCACAGTTCCTGAGAAAACACTATCAGGTACACATATGCAAATATGCACATCCAAACAAAATAAGACTAAAGATTCCCAAGGGAAGGAATATTATGCTAATGACACCAACAGAATTCAATGTGTGCCTTGGCAATAATAAAGAATCCTGAAAGAAGTAATAGGGATCAAGGTTAAGAATACAAAGATTAAATCAAAGTATAAATATACATTGGGTCAAGGTATTAGAATATGCTGCCAAAATATATTTCCTGGAGAAAATGAAGATGTGTATCCATATTAAAATTACCCATGCAAAGGGATATAATAATACTAGAAAGGAGACATGATCATGAATTTGATTTAGTTATAGGTTATGTTGGAGCTAACTTGTCATATGAAGAAAGAGGATGAGGCTATATTTTTCTTATGATAATCAAAAAAGGGAGAAAAGCAACTAACAATACAATAATTACAGCCTAATCTTCTGATAATAAGGTTACTGTAAGTAATCAACAAGACCCCTGATGTTCTGTTTATTTTAGTCTACTTCTCAAAAACTGGCTTTGTAGAATCCCAATAAACCATTACAATCTGTTTGAATGGGGAAAAATCATCTTAATATTTAACAGTCTTCACCTTTGGAAAAGACACTGCTGTGTGGTGTGGAAGGATTTTAAATCGCTTCAAGATTTTGAAGGGAGATTTGGCAGTTCCTATCCAAATCTATTATGCATGCACCCTTAACCCAGCAATTGCACTACTATTGATATTTTCCAAGGAGAAACTCAATGAATGGGGCAGGGGGGAATGATATATTCCATGTTGATCATTATTGCATTGATTTGATTGTAATAGAAAACAAAAAGCTAAGATCAATGTAAATAACCATTAATTGAAGGTTTATATATGATATGATACATGTAAATTATAAAATACTATGCAGTCTTCTGGAAATAAGGTGAAATTCAATGTGTTGATAGGGAAATATCTTTATCACAATGTAAAAAAAAACATGGTACAATATAATTCTGTGTAATACAATCACATTTTTATATATTTACATGAATGTGCATTTATGTTTTAAGATTTATATATTTTAGGATTCATATGTATAATTTGTATGTATGTATGTATTATATATGGATCTTAAAATATAGATGCACATACATAGAAAGAGCTAAAAGTGATACTATGTGAGCTGCAAAATCTTGACTTCCTTGATTCAAACACTATTGTGACTTTGGAAAAGTTTCTAAATCTTTCTGTGTCTCATATCTCTGATGAAGTTCTGGAATATAGATGAGATCTGGAGCCAATGACCAAGAATGAATTCTTGAGATGTCTTTGGTGCAAAATGTTGGTTTTACTAAAGCATGGGGAAAGGACCTGTGGGCAGGAAGAGCTGCTGCTCGAGCCTGTGAGGGGTGTCTGATTATATACCTGGGAGTTGGGAGGGTCTGGGGATAGCACACTCTCTAAGGAATTTTGGAAGCAAGGTTTCCAGGACCTTGAGGGGTTGGCTCTTGTTGGAAAAAAGTCACTTGTTATCATCTAAAAAAGCTGAGTCATGAGACCCTTCAGATGTCTATCGGGGGCCATGTACTTGCGGGATGATTGCCAATATGTATCTTGGGGGATAGAGATAAAGGACACTTCTAAAGGAATTTTTATATGTTAAAGTAGACTTACAGGCTCCTGGGGTTTGGTCTAAGATTGCCTTCTGCCCTTAGCAAAGTATGAACATTGAGGCAGTTGAGTACATAAAGGGATGTCCTTTGCCTGTTTCTTTTTATTTTTTAAAATATTTTCTTTCTTTTTTTATTGGAGTTCAATTTGTCAACATATAGCATAACACCCAGTGCTCATCTCAAAAAGTGCCCCCCTCAGTGCCCGTCACCCAATCACCCGCACCCCATACCCACCTCTCTTTCCACCACCCCTTGTTCGTTCCCCAAAGTTAGGAGTCTTTCATGTTCTGCCTCCCTTTCTGATATTTCCCACTCATTTTTCTCCTTTCCCCTTTATTCCCTTTCACTATTTTTTATATTCCCCAAATGAATGAGACCATATAATGTTTGTCTTTCTCCGACTGACTTACTTCACTCAGCATAATACCCTCCAGTTCCATCCAGGTTGAAGCAAATGGTGGGTATTTGTCATTTCTAATGGCTGAGGAATATTCCATTGTCTACATAAACCACATCTTCTTTATCCATTCATCTTTCGATGGACACCGAGGCTCCTTCCACAGTTTGGCTATTGTGGACATTGCTGCTAGAAACATCGGGGTGCAAGTGTCCCGGGGTTTCACTGCATCTCTTTTTGGGGCAAATCCCCAAAAGTGCAATTGCTGGGTGGTAGGGAAGGTCTATTTTTAACTCTTTGAGGAACCTCCACACAGTTTTCCAGAGTGGCTGCACCAGTTCACATTCCCACCCACAGTTCAAGAGGGTGCCCCTTTCTCCACATCCTCTACAATATTTGTTGTTTCCTGCCTTGTTAATTTTCACCACTCTCACTAGTGTGAGAATGTGGTTTTGATTTGTATTTCCCTGATGGCAAGTGATGCGGAGTATTTTCTCATGTGCGTGTTGGCCATGTCTATGTCTTCCTCTGTGAGATTTCTCTTCATGTCTTTTGCCCATTTCATGATTGGATTGTTTGTTTCTTTGGTGTTGAGTTTAATAAGTTCTTTATAGATCTTGGAAACTAACCCTTTATCTGATACGTCATTTGCAAATATCTTCTCCCTTCTGTAGGTTGTCTTTGAGTTTTGTTGACTGTATCCTTTGCTGTGCAAAAGCCTCTTATCTTGATGAAGTCCCAAAATTCATTTTTGCTTTTGTTTCTTTTGCCTTCATGGATGTATCTTGCAAGAAGTTACTGTGGCCAAGTTCAAAAAGGGTGTTGCCTGTGTTCTCCTCTAGGATTTTGATGGACTCTTGTCTTACCTTTAGATCTTTCATCCATTTTGATTTTATCTTTGTGTCTGGTGCTAGGGAGTGGTCTAGTTTCATTCTTCTGCATGTGGATGTCCAATTTTCCCAGCACCATCTATTGAAGAGACTGTCTTTCTTCCAGTGGATAGTCTTTCCTCCTTTGTTGAATATTAGTCGACCATAAAGTTCAGGGTCCACTTCTAGATTCTCTATTCTGTTCCATTGATCTATGTGTCTGTTTTTGTGCCAGTACCACACTGTCTTGATGACCACAGCTTTGTAGTACAACCTGAAATCTGGCATTGTGATGCCCCCTGGCTATTCGGGGTCTTTTCTGATTCCACACAAATATTAAGATGATTTGTTCCAACTCTCTGAAGAAAGTCCATAGTATTTTGATAGGGATCGCATTAAATGTGTAAATTGCCCTGGGGAGCATCGACATTTTCACAATATTAATTCTTCCAATCCATGAGCATGGAATAGTTTTCCATCCTTTTGTGTCTTCCTCATTTTATTTCAGAAGTGTTCCATAGTGTTTAGGGTATAGATCCTTTACCTCCTTGGTTAGGTTTAAACCTAGGGATCTTATGCTTTTGAGTGCAAATATAAATGGGATTGACTCCTTAATTTCTCTTTCTTCAGTCTCATTTTTAGTGTATAGAAATGCCACCGATTTCTGGGCATTGATTTGTATCCTGCCACGCTGCCAAATTGCTGTATGAGTTCTAGCAATCTTGGGGTGGAGTCTCTTGGGTTTTCTATGTACAGTATCATGTCATTGGCGAAGAGGGAGAGTTTGACCTCTTCTTTGCCAATTTGAATGCCTTTTATTTCTTTTTGTTGCCTGATTGCTGAGGCTAGGACTTCCAGTACTATGTTGAATAGCAGTGGTGAGTGGACATCCCTGTCTTGTTCCTGATCTTAGGGGAAAGGCTCCCAGTGCTTCCCCACTGAGAATGATATTTGCTGTGGGATTTTCATAGATGGCTTTTAAGATGCAGAGGAATGTTCCCTCTATCCCTACACTCTGAAGAGTTTTGATCAGGAATGGATGCTGTATTTTGTCAAATGCTTTCTTTGCATCTATTGAGAGGATCTTATGGTTCTTGTTTTTTCTCTTGCTGATATGATGAATCACATTGATTGCTTTATGAATATTGAACCAGCCTTGCATCCCAGGGATAAATCCCACTTGGTCATGGCGAATAATCTTCTTATTGTACTGTTGGATCCTATTGGCCTGTATCTTGTTGACAATTTTTGCATCCATGTTCATCAGGGATATTGGTCTGTAATTCTCCTTTTTGGTGGGGTCTTTGTCTGGTTTTGGAATTAAGGTGATGCTGGCCTCATAGAACGAATTTGGAAGTACTCCATCTCTTTCTATCTTTCCAAACAGCTTTAGTAGAATAGGTATGGTTTCTTCTTTAAACGTTTGATAGAATTCCCCTGGGAAGCCATCTCACCCTGGACTGTTGTGTCTTGGGAGGTTTTTGATGACTGCTTCAATTTCCTCCCTGGTTATTGGCCTGTTCAGGTTTTCTACTTCTTCCAATTCCAGTTTTGATGGTTTTTGGTTTTCCAGAAATGCGTCCATTGCTTCTAGATTGCCTGATTTATTGACATATAGCTGCTCCTAATATGTTTTTAAAATCGTTTGTATTTCCTTGGTGTTGGTGGTGATCTCTCCTTTCTCATTCATGATTTTATTAATTTGAGTCTTTTCTCTCTTCTTTTTAATAAGGCTGGCTAATGGTTTATCTATCTTATTAATTCTTTCAAAGAACCAACTCCTGGTTTTGTTGATCTGTTCCACAGTTCTTCGGGTCTCTATTTCATTGAGTTCTGCTCGAATCTTTATTAACTCTCTTCTTCTGCTGGGTGTAGGATCTATTTGCTGTTTTTTCTCCAGCTCCTTTAGGTGCAAGGTTAGCTTTTGTATTTGAGTTCTTTCCAGTTTTTGGATGGATGCTTGTATTGCGATGTATTTCCCCCTCAGGACTGCTTTTGCTGCATCTCAAAGATTTTGGATGGTTGTATCTTCATTCTCATTAGTTTCCATGAATCTTTTTAATTCTTCCTTAATTTCCTGGTTGACCCTTTCATCTTTTAGCAGGATGGTCTTTAACCTCCACATGTTTGAAGTCCTTCCAAACTTCTTCTTGTGATTTAGTTCTAATTTCAAAGCATTATGGTTTGAAAGTGCGCAGGGGATGATTCCAATCTTTTGGTATCGGTTAAGACCTGATTGGTGACCCAGTATGTGGTCTATTCTGGAGAAAGTTCCATGTGCACTTGAGAAGAATGTGTATTCAGTTGAGTTTGGATGTAAAGTTCTATAGATATCTGTGAAATCCATCTGGTCCAGTGTATCATTTAAAGATCCTGTTTCGGGTATCCCTGGATGGCTCAGCCATTCAGCGCCTGCCTTTGGCCCAGGGTGTGATCCTGGAGTCCGGGA